>NW_025934505.1:0-458 GCF_000764305.2 Hyalella azteca | reverse complement strand
AAACGATAAGTAATGAATACCGGTATCTTGAACCTGAACCTGAACGTAACATAAAATTGGTGGAGTAATCACTCCGATTCACCCAACTTTAAAAGATATGAGACGAACGTCAACGTCTCTCTCTCTATATATAAAATATTTTTAAAATCCTTATTTAATCAGCACAGCTCAAAGATGTTGCGTGGATGCTTCGCCGAAAAGCCCATCAATGGCGACGGGGCATATAAAATAGGAAAGACTAAACCAGTCATTTCCAAGTGGAACTATAGCAGCACTTATCTCATGCTTTATTAAAGTTGACAAAATAATGTCTGAAATGTAAGCAGTCATTTCATGTATCATGCTTTAGAATTCTATTGCAAGTTGTTTTCATTGTAATGCGTACGATGTAAGGCTTCAATCTTCTCACTAAATGTTCGGATTTAAATTTTAATTCAGTATTAGATATTTTAAACCAT
>NW_025934504.1:7630-43436 GCF_000764305.2 Hyalella azteca | reverse complement strand
GGTATGACCCACAGGGGCCAAAATTTGGACAAAATCTCACTTATTTCTCTGGGTGTTGGGTACATAGGTCGAGGTGTCAAGTATGCACTTGAAAAAATTGTTATTCTTTATATTTTTATACATTTTATAAATATAATATATATTCCTATACCATAAAAATCAATATTTTTTATTACTCATTCTTTAATCTTTATATTTTGTTAATAATAGTTATTAATTAATATTTATTTCCGTGTATTTTGTATCGGTAGTGAACGTGGCTGTGATAACAATGAGGAACTTAGCATTGTTATCACTGATAACAACTTTGTTGTGTGTTATATGTGCTGCTAACTACAACAATAAAAACAAGAACCACGTGCCGAAAAATGATAACAACGACAATAAGAACCAGGCGCTGATAAACGATAACAACAAATATCAAGACAATTTTTATTTTGAATCGAAAAAATCTCGAGAAATCCAGAAATTCGAGAGGGAAAATTCAGGAGAAATTCAAGAATTTTCTGGAGCTGGAAATCTGGACGCCGCGCTGGAGGCCATGTGGTCCAACAGGTACGTCGGTACGTCGTTGGTACGTCGGTAGGTCATTGGTACGTCGGTAGGTCATTGGTACGTCGGTACGTCATTGGTACGTCGGTAGGTCATTGGTACGTCGGTACGTCATTGGTACGTTATTGGTACGTCGGTACGTCAATGGCACGTCGGTAGGTCATTGGCACGTTATTGGTACGTCGGTAGGTCATTGGTACGTCGGTAGGTCATTGGTACGTTGGTAGGTCATTGGTACGTCGGTACGTCATTGGTACGTCGGTAGGTCATTGGTACGTCGATACGTCATTGGTACGTTATTGGTACGTCGGTACGTCAATGGCACGTCGGTACGTCATTGGTACGTCGGTAGGTCATTGGTACGTTATTGGTACGTCGGTACGTCAATGGTACGTCGGTACGTCATTGGTACGTCGGTACGTCATCGGTACGTCGGTACGTCATTGGTACGTCGGTACGTCATTGGTACGTCGGTACGTCATTGGTGCATCGGTACGTCATTGGTACGTCAGTACGTCATGTTACGTCGTGCGTGCGTATCGTGCGCATGTTTCGCGTTCGCGTGTCATGCGCTCCACGCCCTGGATGGCGCACGCATGTGTGTGTTGAAAGCGGGTCACCGCATTCCATACAGAGCCTTCCCCTATACCAATCACATATCCCGGCTTATAATAATTATATGACACGTAATGTAATGGGTTGAGAGCTTTATAATTTTATTTCAGTATGCAATGCTATATATATTTAATATCTTGTTTCTGAATTAACATGTATTAAAAAATGGACAATTTTTGTAATGGTCAATTTGTCAATTATTGATAACTTCGCAACCGAATAAAGGAAAATCTTCTTTTGCAGAGCGTCACTGAAAATCGAAAAACCAAAAGAAAACCCCGTGCGCCAATTCAATGCTCCACACCTACTAGTTCCCATTGAAGAGCTAGCTGCGCCGCAATACAATGCTCCGCACAAACTAGTTCCCACTGAAGAGCCAGCTGCGCCGCAAGTGGAGTTAGGTGCTGTTCAAAATCCTCCTCCGATGTCAAAACAAGTAGTAAATTTTACATCATTTGAAGGCAATACTACGGCTGAAGAACTTAAACTTGGTAATGAGTTTTCAAAATTTCAACAGAACAACTTCCCAAATCCAGATAACGAGGATCCATTATTCAATATTCGATTTTCTTCAGAGTTAGAGTCAGAAAAAGATTTCAACCAGATTTTACTCGAACGGCATTTTGACCAGATCATCGGTACTCCTTTTCCCATCCGAAATTACCTGGTGACGCCTGTCATTTTCAAACAAGACGCGACCCAATCTGGCATAAATTTTTATCCAACCGAGAATACATTCACCCAATTTAACCAGAATGATCGTGATGTCCCATCACAGCAGATTCTTCCATTCATAGACCCAGCAATTCACACAGATAGTTTTTCAGTAAATGTGTTGGTGCCCGAACTCTGGCCCAATGGGTTCGGGACGCGAGGTTTAAATGATTCTTTACTATTGGTGAACCAAATTCCCTCTGCGGTCTACGACGAAAAAAACAATGGAAGTCCCGAAACCGGTCCTTTCCGGAATACACTGGATCGGAACTTTGATCAAAATTTAGTAAACACTCAAGCTGTAAGGGAGGATCTGGCAAGCCAACATCCAGAGATGTATTCTTCTCCTACCGGAATTGGTTTTGATGAAAAAGAAACCAGTATACGACGAGATGGTCGACATCATACTTCGGATCTCCAGGATCCGGGTTTTGTGTCACCGAGTTTCGTGCATCTTGGGATGTTTCCACAGTTGTCGTCCCCACTACCCTTGCCTACCGGAGTGTTCAACCCAATTGTCCATTTTCAGAATCCTCGATCCCGATTCGCATCAATTCAGTCACATTATCAACAACCACAAATACCTGAACCTTCTCCGTCCCAATCATTTAACATTCAACACCCCCGTTCACCCTCTTCCCCCCTTTTGTCCCCGCCACAATCCCTTTTCAGCCCGGGCGCCGCACCCCCGCAACGCTCCCTGTTCACCCCGGACACCGCTCATCCGCCCGGCTCCCGGTTCAACCCGGGCGCCGTCCCCATGTCACAATCCCTTTTCACCCCGGGCGCCGCCATCTCACCAGAATCCCTTTTCTCCCCGGGCGCCGCACCCCCGCCACGCTCCCTGTTCACCCCGAACGCTGCCCCCCCGCCACGTTCATCCATCTCCCGCACCCTGGGCGCCGTGCTGGGCGCCATGCCGAACTTCGAGACGGCCGTGACGGCGATGGCCTTCGTGGCCTTCGTGGTGTTCGTGGGTAGCCTGGTTGCCACGGCCGTGTCCACGGTGCGTGTATTTTGTTACGATTCAGTGGTAATTCATTATATTTTGTAATGATTCTCATCATAAATCTTAGTGCAGGACCACGTACACGAATATTTCAGGTGTTCACGACCCGATTGCTTATTACGTATGCTCTGTAATAAATTTGTAAGTTAGTTTGTGCGCGTATCTCTTCATCATTCACTGCATATTTTCTTACATTCATTCATTCATTCATTCGTAGGCTGTATATTCATTCGTACGTGTTAGGAATGAGCGTGATTCATGTGTAATATGTTAGGGGGCATAGGATGTATTGTATACTGCAAAGTACACACGGTATGTATGTGTACGTACAGCTCATATGTGTATGCACGCAGACATCCCACACCGCGGGTACATTCGCTGCATTGGATCAAAGTTCAGTTCCTGACCTCTTTGTTGTAGATCCTGAGGTCATTTTTTGTTTGCCGCCACGTACGAGAACTTTAAAATGTTCTCTGCTGCGTACAAACGTCCTCAGGTTGCTACACTCAATACTTTACGTATAAATTTAAGTTGAGAGTTATGTTCCTGGGGCCATACTTTCAAAAGTCGCTAAGTGAACGTAAGTACTTACGCTCTATTTTCTTGTCTCTGATTGGTGGATTTGGCTTGAAAGGCCGTCAATGATTGGCTGATGAACTTACGATCTCTTAACTTTTTCGAAAGTATGGAACCTGGAGAGTGACATACGGCGGTAGAGGTTAAGAGGTCGCATGTTCAGCTACATCTTTTCCTTTATATTTATCTGTGCATTTTTTTCAGTCATTTGGATTTCACTCAAAGCTTTAAGCATTAATTCCGCTATCTTAATTTGGTACTCAAATTTTAAGATAGTGTAATCTTATTGATTCGACTCATCTGTAATCAGATAAATCGATAAATTTATCACTAAGAATACATATAACAAGTGAAATCCATAAAATCACCAAGGTATCATTGATCGAATTTCATAACTAGATGTGTTAGAGACATAAACTTTTCCATGATTTAACATCATCCATACCTGTACGTAACTCCATTTATATATTTCCCTTAACACGTTTACAGGGGTCAACTGCGATAGGAAGAGAAGACCGTATTTTTTTGGAAAGCCACCTGCCGCCCGAAACTCTCTTCATTCTCGACTACATCGAAACACTAGTTAACAAAAACCTCAAAGTTAAACATAATCAAGCTGATCCTTCAGAACGAAAAAGGGATCCAACCATGTTGGAGCAGGATGGCATCGACCAAATCCTATCGACCGAACGCCGCGGTGACTCATCGACAGGATCTGGCTCAAACCGGTTCAGCAGCGCTGATACAGGCGGGCAAAATGGCGTGTCGGGATCCGGCTCAAACCGGTTCAGCAGCTCTGACGCAGACGGCGAAAATGGCGCGTCAGGATCCAGTTCAAACCGGTTCAGCTTCAACAGCGCTGATACAGGCGGGGAAGCTGGCGCGTCAGGAGCCGGTTCAAACCGGTTCAGAAGCTCTTATACTAGCGTAGGAAATAACGTGTCGGGAAATAGGGTGAAAATTGTAGATGATAACGACAAAGTAGGATACGATGTGGATATAAATGAAGATTCAACAGGGTTCGAGCGTTTCAACGAATTTGAAGAGTTGCTCAGACCTTCTAGTAAAGAGAAACAAGTTTTGTTCAATTTCTACAATAAATTCAGGGTCGGAAACTTAGACCTAGAAGTCGAGGAAAACAATGTTGATTCTTGGGATAGATTTGACAACAACGGAGGAGATTTAGCCGATGTTACTTTCGACAGCAACGTAGATAAAATGGACTTAATACATCGAGTTGCTCTCACTCTTGGAGACTCAGATGCAAACCAAAGGACTAGAAAAAAAGAAACTTCAGTTTTCCAAGAAAACAAACTTGAGAAACTAAATAACGGATACCAACGAACACCAAGTTACAGGTTTTCACATTTACCAAGCTACACGAAAATAATTTCGCAAGGTTTAACCAAAAACCTTGAACCTCTGGCATCAAGTTTTGGTGGACCAGAAGAACCTGGCTACCCAGATGACACTTTTACGCGCAATGGGTTAGCAGACTCAGGTTCTACAAACGCCTTTTTCAAAGACCAAAATTCATTGGAAAAACATCGGAACCAAATAAAAAATCGAGAATTACTGGTGGATTTGGAAAAAAATCGGCAAGAAGAGAAGGAGGCTGCGCAAGAAACGAAGAGTTCTGGTTCGTTTTTGGGCGGATTAGGCGTAGGGGTCCAGATGGCGGAATCCATTTTCGAAAGTCTCCAAGACGTCACCAGGTTCGTGAGTTTGATGTCTTTTGTTTATAATGAAGCAATTTAATGTTGTGGTGTCGGCCTTAATTAGGCCTTATTAGCCTGCATTTAAGTCTTGACTGACCGATTTTGTGCAGAATTTTCACAGCTAGCTGTGGTTGACAAACCCTCAACTCGCTAGCTGCTCATAAATTGCTATAAACACCCGATAGCTAATAACCTGAGATTAATACGTATTAAGATCACTTGACTGCTTAAATCGTAAATTCATTATAAATTTAAAAACAAACAAAATTGTCAAGCGTTCCAAATTTTTTTCTTATATAAAGAAATGATAAATTTTGTGGCTATGTTTTTTGCTTTTAAATTCTTATTGCGATTATTTCGAATTGTGACCTCTTGCAAATTACTAATTTTCCGTGAATCGTTATAAGTGGATAAAGTGAATAAAGATTCCAGAATTTGCCATCCGACATTTATTGAAAAATTATTTGTTTTTATTTATAGAAATGCATTAATCCATACCTGATTCATTTTTATTGTTAGTCCCTTATTAAAATTAATTAATTATTAATTTTATTACTTTAAATTTAATACCTATTAAAATATTGTTTATTATTAAAACTATTGTAAACCATCTGATTGAATATCAATGATTCTTTTTTGGAGCGAACAAACGTTAATTAATGATGACCGTGACGTTTTAATCAGAGCTTCCTCAATATTGAATGATAGTTGATAGTATATCTCTACTTATACATATGCTACTGAATGATAACAATCCTATAGGCTGATAATGATCTGATACTCTCTGTTTCATGATAGTAATGATGGCCTGATAACTTAAATATCAATAGTTCCTTTTTGTTGAATGATTCAAGTCGGGATGATTTGATTTTAAATATTTTCTCTTCGTTGAATGACTTTTTACCCTCTACCACCTGACACGAGTAACCGGGGCAATATTGTCACGCGCCTACTTCCTAAAAAGGATACGTTCTAGTGAGCACAAAATGACTTGCACTGATGGTTGCCGCCACGTACGACAACTTTAAAATGTTCTCTGTTACGTACAAACGTCCTCAGGTTGCTATACTCAATATTTTACGTATAATTTATGTTGAAAGTTACTTTAAAATATTCTCTGTTGCGTACAAACGTCCTCAGGTTGCTACACTCAATAGTTTACTTATAATTTAAGTCGAAAGTTTTAATCCCGGAGAGTGACATACGGCGGTATATAGAGGGTTAAGTCCAATAGAATATAATTTCCAATCTCGTCAACAGGAACATTTTCCTTCAAGTTCAGGACAGCGTCGTGGGTTGGATGCTTCCGGGTCTGATATCTTCCTCTCATGGAGGCCCTTCGTCGCCAGGCCCTTCGTCGACGAAGGACTCGAGGGGAAATCCTACAACTCCTTCCCCTGGAGTGAGGAAGGATCCTTCTGCCCCGAAGGATCCATCCTCCAGCGAAAAATTACATAATAAAGAAGACATTTGTCCATCCATTGTCCGCAAACGAAGTCTCTGCCTAAAAGGCGTCGAAACTGCACGACTCGTCGAATCTGATAGAAACTTGCGGATGTTGCCGCTGTGGACGTGAGTAGAACTAATGAGAACCGAAGAGAACTAATGAGAACCAATGAGATGAGAACCAATTAGAACCATGAACCAATGAGATCATTACTCACATGTCTACTGGCATTACTCACATGTCTACTGGCGTTACTCATGTCTACTGGCATTACTCACATGTCTACTGGCATTACTCACATGTCTACTACATTACTCACATGTCTACTGGCATTACTCACATGTCTACTGGCAATATCCACACATTTTGGCCCCCTCATTTAAATTTTATACATATATAAGTTCAACGGATCACCGTTTAGTCTCTGCTGGCCTAATCTCTGTCAATATATTCGGTGTTAATCGTGATCAAAATTTCTTATTATCACCTTTAAATGTACTAATCGTAATGATCAATTATCGGAATCTTTTCTGCAGGTTCGGCATTGGATGGCTGATTGGCCTGATGCCGATGCGGGCGCTGCTGGAGGACCTCTATGCCAGAGCCATCGGCCAACAAGGAGATGCCGAAGAATGTGATGCCATTTTTCCGGAATGTTTTCAGCCTCAGGAACCAAATACCCTTTTCCCGGCGCGGTCCCAACTCCGGCAGAGGGAAGAACTTGTCGTTGGTTCAGAATATGGGCCGGATATTTTGGTGCCTGGAGTTCCGCTGAGTCAGGAAATGGTAGAAACCCAAGTTGATTCCAAGACTAGCGGAAATTTTTTGTTTTCCAAACAGTCGGAGCTCCAGGAACGGGCAGGACTCGGACGAGTTCCCACTTCGGACATCCACGAGGATGGCAAATTTCCTAAGTGGGTCAAGATCGAAATTCACGATTCCGAGTCTGCCACTCAAGAGGAATCCAGTAGTACTTATGAAGAACTATTGAGTAATGAGACCCAGAAAAAGATCACGAGTGCAATCAGCATCTCTGATTTGAAAGACGAAGAACCAGGAAACGAAACTTTGGTTCAGGATTTACTTTTCTTGGAATCAAAACTTCCAGTTTCTGAGTCGCCTATTTACGTTCCCAAGGACTCAATCCCACTGAAACCCACAATTATGTTAAGAAAACACAAAGTAACACACGAAAAACCTTTAGAACATTCGTTTCCGCAGAGCAAACGTGGAGTATCACCGTCGCCGTCGACAGAACTAACTTCCGGAGCGACGCCATCTTGGACAAAAAAGCATTCCATACAAACGCCATCTTGGATTGACCACCATTTTGAGATGACGTCTTTTGGAACAGGGCAAAATACATCAGTAAGTCCTACAACAAACAATGTTACATTATTGAAAGAATTTAAAGACTACTTCGCTCGTCTATCCCATATTTTCTCGAATCCTAATTCGTCTTCTGCTGCTCAGTCTGATTGGAGTCATGTCACCGGCGACGCTTGGCTTAGAAAACGAAGAAGTTTCTTTGACCTGCATGAAATTATTGAAGGGAGACTAAAATAAACCACGTCGTATAATTTTTCTTCAAAGGCTACTGTTTCGGTTACCGCGATTTTCCACCAAATAAAGAAATTCAAATTTATTTGATTTAAGTAAGAAAAATATATGTAAGAAATTTTTGAAGTTTCTCATGCACTCTCATCCTAATACACAACTTATTGCCTCTCATGGTGGGAACAAATTTTTTAAAATTAATTGTAGAATTTCCGATGATGATGATACAAAATATAATTTTAAAACGAGTTTGCAATACATTATTTTATTTACTTATTTTTAAATTTTCATGAAGTAATAATTTTTCAAACTTCTGTAATTAATCTAATTATTGCTAATTGCTACTAGCACAAATTTGAATTTTGAATAATTTTTTTCTCAAATTTTGTTACATCAGAAGCATTTTAAAATTTTGAATGCTAATCAAATTTACTTAGTCTAATTATTTGTTGTAGCAATCTCGATGAACGTAAGAAAATAACGAAGTAGGGTTATTTTTGAAGTAGCCATGCCTACCTCTAATCTAATGTAATCTCTAATGTAATGTAACTCATGGTTGAACTATATACTAGTAACTAGTTCAACCATGATGTAACTATTTATGGTCGATGATTTTGTAGTTCTCAATTTCATCAATAAACTGTGTAGAGCGTCATATATGATATATCACATACATTTTAAATTTCATTTCCCGACTGAGCGAAGTGGAAGGTCGTATTCATTTTTCAAATTTGACAATTTTAATGTTTCATCTGCGTATTCGCGGTATTCTGTCACTGAGTGACGTNCGAACCAGCCCTCGGTCGAACGGCCACTTGTCGAAGGACGATAAATTTTGGAACAGAACTATGCTATCTGAAACCTAACATCAGATGCGGTGAACGTAAAATTACGTAATTTAACGATGCCCGGAAGTCAGATTCGATCCGTGGCCTGGTGGTGCACGGCAGGTTCTATGCGAGGCCGGAGGAAGACAAAGCCGAGTGGTGCACGGCTGATTGGTTGATGTCCGGAGAGATCCAAGGCGTTCGACTCAGGGCTTATTGGTGCACAAAATTTGTGGTGCACGGCTGCGCTCCCGGTTGGAGTCTACATCTAGATGAGTCTACTGTGAAATGGACTACGTTTTCTGGTGAAATATATTGACTCTAAGATTTACAATTTTAATCATAGTCATATAGAAAGGTTTAAACGATTGGTTATTAAATCAAGTAAGTATAATCAATCATTAATCACAAAAGGCTTTCGAAACGGCATTTTTAGTCAAATGTTAGATGCACGGATTTCTTATGTCGTTTTGCGAACGTCTCGCTTTGCGATCTAAAAAAGGGTTTCGGCAAAAATAAAGTAGTCCTCCTTAACATCCTAAAGGCGCGCACGTGAATATCAAAAATATTTTAAAATTTAAGTTCAATTTCAAGTGTTTCATGGCCAATATCATCATAATTAAGAAACAATTAGTCAACAAAATTTCCTGTATTTATGGGTTTTTCCACAATAAATTATATATCCAATGAGTCATGCATAGTCCGCGTAGATCAATCGTAGAATCGACACTCATATGAACAACGATATCGAAATTAGATAGCAATTAGTTGAGATGGTATACAAATGAATATCAACTAAAGGACAAAGTGCATCGGGAACAATAAACTAAAAATAATTATTCATATATGTGTACGCTCTGCGTTTTCTCTTAACCTTTTCAAAGTAGGCGGGGCTTGTGTCGAGACGAGACTGTCGCCCTCTGGCGAGCAACAGCCGTTTGTTGTGCTCCATGGCTGCAGTTTATAGCTTCAAATGAGGCTGTGTTGTTGAGTGTGATATTGCTACGCTGGTTTAAATTTAGTTCCGTGTTTATATCTTCAAATGTTTTATGTTGTCTACTATTTGATTTATAAATGCACGCTTGAACTGTGGAATATCTTATTTATGAGTAAATCATGGCCGATAACTCATGGTGAAGCGTTTGACTCACACAAGCCTGTAGATATCGTGCTTCAGTTCGTGGACGTGCGTGATGTGCACAACGCTTTCTACGGGAACTGTTCTAAATTTCATTTTTATTTATACTCGTTCCTTGTGGCCTATTTCTACGTTAAATGTGACTTTTAAACTGAATAATTAATATTGAAAACTAGTTTTCTCTTAGTATTATAGAAAACCAGAGAGTTATAGTCGTCAATTGGTAAAAGTGTTTAGATAATTGTTTGCTAGCAATCCTGTGAAGCAGTAAAGGACTTCCTGGCCCGTCCGGATGTTGAGTCTCAATTTGTTAAAGACTTTGAGTTCACCACAATTTCTATTTCTAGCCAGAAAGTCACTTGATATAAATTTTATAGGGGCTAGTATTTTTTTTTTCAAAGTCAAAATTATAATCATACAAAAATCTATTTTTTTTTCTGTGGTTTAGAATGAACAGTCGAGAATCTGATCATTTGATTCCCACATTTTAATGTAGGTAAATCATGTCTGAATGAATAAATATATTTTTTAGTTGAATGTCAACAAGTAGACAACATGCAAATTGATATATTATTGAATGTATGCACTAATGAATATTTAAAGGCACACAAACATAATTGGAAAAGAAGAAATTAAATGAATAAATGCCTACTTTAAAATTATTTGAGAAATTTTATCACAAGGGAAAAGTGAAAACTTTAAATTAAATGCAGCAGATTATATTATTTATGGTCAAAATCTAAGGAATAATTGAATCTTAATAATCTCAAATCGTCCAATGCAACATTACCTAGTTGCCACAGCTGCACAGCACTTGTGCTGGTAGGTTCTAGTAAAAATTATCTATATCAGGAACTAAATTTAAAATTTGGCAATATAGGCAATCTTGCCCATAGTGGCAAACCAGTGGTTTTTAGAATAAGCTCATTTTTAATTTCCTCATTTACTCAAGATTTTAACAGATTTCTTATGTATGATAATTCTGGTACCCCATGGTCAGGAAGATGTGCCAGGACAAAATAAATTCCCCAGGCGGGAATTTATTTTGTCATTTTAACGTCCTGCGCGGTGCGCCGTACTACATTGGTAAAAAAATGCGCCGTGCGCCGTACTTAAGCTAAAATAGTTCTACTATCTTAGTTGACAATATACGCAAGTATATTGACTACACGAGTCGAACTGACAATAATAAAATGTAAGACATGTCCGGGTTACTTCTGACTCTTCTGGTTGTCCGCCTTGTTGGATACGAAACGTACGGTAATCGTAAACTGCGGCTGTTATACATACAAAATGTAAACAGATGGTGTTCAGTGTTGCCATATGACTTTGGAGAAAATTTCTTCTAAAATAAAGATGGCCGGGATTGCGCAAACACGTGCGCAAAGATAATCAATTTTCATTACATTGCGCCAACTGTGCACAGCAATTGCTTAAAAAAAGTGAAAATGCGCGGGAAAATTCACCGAAAACATACATCATCCTGAGTGTGGCCTGGTACCGTAAAGTGGGGTTACTTTGACCGGCGGGGTAACTTTGACCACTTTTCATTTTCTTAACAAAAACCCCCAAAACTCAAAAATGATACAACATAGAAAAATTTTGTCAATGGCCATCAAAGGCCTAATGCTGAGGCTACGTAACACAACAGAAAGATTTAAAAAGTTTGCGTATCTAATAGGTTAAAAAATTAATAATGTGACCCACAAAAAAGAGCTATTATTTAAAGCCTGTTGGCTTTAAATAATAGCTCTTAAACTAGAGTACCCAATTTTTTTATTTTTTGGTAAAATAACTCCAGGTTTTGATGCATTGTAGTATTTTGTTTTTAAATTTATTTTAGATTTTTTTTACTTAGAAAACTAGATTTGTTTTTACTTAAGTGGGAACTGAACATGTGATAAGGCGGTTTGACGTTATAACATGCCTGCAGGCCACAACTATGCAATCTTCAACAAAACGTTTTAAGTTGACTTGTTAACGTTATCATGATGTTATGCAGGATATTTTGGCGGGAGCGTTGAAGTATACTGCTGAAGTTAAAAATTTTTTGAAATGACATGTTTGCAGAGTGCGATCTGTGATTTCTTCAATCAAACAAAAGTAAATTACATTAGAGCTGCAAGATTTCATACCCTCTTAAATTGTATGATGTTAGAGCTGTGTATTTCAGAAAAAATTACTACTTTTCCCAACTTGTCTAAACATGAAAGATCCTGCTGTGTTATCTAATCAGTTCCTAAATATTACTTAAATAAAAATAGAAAGTTAAGTTCTAGACCAAACTGGAAAAGTGGGCAGGGGTCACCTGTGAATCAGATGAAAATGGCAGTGAATTTGACCCATTTTACCCATTACTATAGCCCTTTCTAAATTTTTGCCTTAAACTGAGAAAAATGGCCTAATTTCACACTCAATTATTGAAAATCACCTGTGAAACTATCGATTTTAAGTGCAACCTCAGAAAAGTTCCACCCTAGATTTTAAAATTTATACAAATGCATGTTCAGATGTTCATTTACATGTTACATACGGTACCCTTTCTGAATTCCTTCTGGTCAGTTATAGTTCTTCCACAATTTTTGTAACTAAACTTATAATATTTTGAGGATGTTAGATTTCAATAACAAGTAGAAAATATACAAATTTTGGGTCTCGCAGGATGGAATTCAGGAGGGGCTATATATAGAGCAAGAGCATATATATATCATTGTATTGCATCTAAAAGTTGGGAATTATTTTTTTATTTATCTAGCCACTATTTTGAAACTGGTGAAGAGTTAAAGTTGGATATGTAGCAACCATCCCTCCTTCTTGATTTAGTTTGTTAGAGAAATACATAAATTTTGGTCAACCTGGCTAGATATGGTACATTTTTTCTTGTTCAGGGTCTACACTGTTAGAAAAATTACCATTAACAGTATTACCGGCGTTTCAGTGGCCGGTCAGCACGTGAAAAGAAACACCGTGTCGCCGTTTTTATTCTAATTTAACACTAGAAATCTGTAAAATATCTGATAAAAACGGCAAAACTGTTTATTTTCATGGGGCAACTGGCCACTAGAACACCAGTGGGACCGTTTTTTCTAACGGTGCATCCATCATTGACACAAAATTTCATGATGTTGCCTTTCATATAAAATAAGTACTCCTTGTCCTTTTACTACAACATCTGGCTGCTTGGCATGAAATTCAAAACAGGAAGTTTCTGTGAATCAGCCTGTAATTATACTAAATGATGATGTTTTGGAGATAATATGTATTTAAAAAAATTTTTTCTGCATGCACCCTTAAGAAATGAATAATAGTACCATATTAAGATTATAGCTTTGAAGAGAACATGTTTTTCAGTATTGACCCTTAATAAACAAACAATTATTAGGAGATTATAAATTTAAAAATATCATTTTTTTTCAGCATAGAATCATAATATGTAAATAATGTTTAATAATGGTATTGGTTGACATTACAGTTTCAAAAAGAAAATTTTTTCAGCACTGACCATTATAAACAAACAAACAATGATTAGGAGATTAAAACTCTAAAAATACTACGTTTTTCAGCAAAGAATAAAAATAAATAATGTTGAAGATAATAGATGTAAAGATACAATGATAAGGGGATTATAATTTAAAAATATCTTTTTTTAGCACAGGTTCATAATAAACAAATAGGCAATGTTTGAAAGATAACAGGTGTAAAGATACAATGATAAGGGGATTATAATTTAAAAATATTATGTTTTTCAGCACAGGTTCATAATAAATACATAGGCAATGTTTGAAAGATAATAGTGTTAAGATACAAGGTTAGTGATCATGGACCCCTCGGAGTGGGAGCAAGTGGGCAGTGTCCGAGATGCAGAGAGCAACGGAGTCATGGTCTCCAACCTGCCGCTCCTCTTTGCCAACATGGAGCCATGTGCAGCTAGAGCAGTTCATACCTTGTATTATTGTCTATAACACACATTTGTGTTACAGCAGCAGCAGTTTGTGCCATGTATATAACACATTTGTGTCGTGTTACAGCGGCAGCTAGAGCAGTTCATACCTTGTATTATTGTCTATAACACACATTTGTGTTACAGCAGCAGCAGTTTGTGCCATCTATTAAACACATTTGTGTTGCAGCAGCAGCAGCAATTCGTGCTATGTATTAAACATATTTGTGTTACAGCGGTATCAGTTCATGCCATGTATAGCACACATTTGTGTGACAGCATCAGCTGGAGTGGTTCATACCTTGTATATTTATATACAACACACACTTGTGTCACAGCGTGAGCTGGAGAGTTTCGTGCCATATATAACTGTGCACTAATAGCACATTTGTGTTTGTACCTTGTATAGTTATGTATAATACACATCTGTGTTACATCAGCAGCTAGAGAGGTTCATGCCATATATAACTCTGTGTACTAATAACACACATGTGTGACAGCGTCAGCTGGAGCGGTTCGTATGGTTCATGGTTCACTGCAGCGTGGGGGAAGACCTCCATGTGCCGTGGCACAAGCTGCCCCGGCCGCCCTGGTGGCCGCGGCGCCTCCTCTTCAGGATACACACCGGCGCCACCCCCACCCCCTCCACACGCTCTCTCCTCGTATGTCCTGTGTAGTCTTGTCTTGTTTGCATATCTTGAGCAATATTATGTTTGGATATTGTTACACTTCTGTAACAATATATATAGCATCTGTATATATAGCTAAATATACACTCATTAGTTAGATATACACTTGCTGCTTGTTAATGTTTTGTGTGGTCTTGTGTAGTTTGGATATCTTGACTAATATTTATAGTTTGGATATTATGACACTTCTGTATAGTTTATAATGAACCTGCTATATGTATAGTTAGATAAAACAAAGCACTTGCTGCTTGTATGCGCACTGTAATTTCTAAATTATGTGGTCTCACCTGTGTAATTTGAACATTTTTACTGTATACCTTGAATATGGTGACACTTGAATATTTTGTTCATCCCATATATTTGGAAGATAATGACCTCTACTGTGTATTCTGAATATGAAAACCCTTCTGTATACCTTGAATAGAGATAATATATATATAGCCCAATTATTCATTTAGTACTTTATACAGATAGTTTTATGTCAAAAATTCATTTATGACAAAAATTTCACTCTAGGTTCACTTGAACCAAAAATTTGGTTCATATTACAAAGTTTGACTGCCACACACAACAATAATTCCTTTAATTAATACCTACCCTTATTATTTAATAAATACTCTTAATTAATTAATACTCTTATTATTAATTAATACTCTGAGAAATACAAGGACAATATTTCACACTCACCCCACTAAGCGGGTCATTGTCCCCACCACCTGACACTCACCCCACTAAGCGGTACATTGTCCCCACCACCTGACACTCACCCCACTAAGTGGTACATTGTCCCCACCACCTGACACTCACCCCACTAAGTGGTACATTGTCCCAAACACCTGACACTCACCCCACTAAGCAGCACATTAGGTGACACTCACCCCACTAAGCGGTACCATGTCCGCAGCAACGACTAGTGGAGCGCTGCTACCAGTACCACGGCTGCGAGTTTCTGCTGCAGTTCTGCAGGTCGCTGGTGCAGCACCGGCCTGCTACCGGCTACAGGTTCACTGATAACAGGTTGGCTCATAACAATCTTGATAACAATATTATTATTATATGTTATTATTTAATTAATATTGTAAACGATGATAATTTTAATGATGAGTATTTTAATAATAATAATACTAAAAATAAATAATAATAACAATAATTTTAACAGGTGGGCATGGCTNATCAAGTCGTCCTAGTATTAATCAAGTCATCCTAGTGTTAATGAAGTCTTCCTTGTCTTAATGAACTCGTCCTAGTCTAATCAAGTCACCCTAGTGTTAATTAATGAAGTCTTCCTAGTCCTAATAAATTCTTATAGTCCTAATCAAGTCATCCTAGTGTTAATGAAGTCTTCCTTGTCTTAATGAACTCATCCTAATCCTAATCAAGTCATCCTAGTCCTAATAAAGTCTTATAGTCCTAGTCAAGTCATCCTAGTGTTAAGGAAACCATGTAGGTCAAAATCTATTTTCTATATTCAGGGAAGGATCATCTCCAAACTTGGTACACATATGTAAAATCGAAAATGACGACTATTTTGTTCATGTGAATTTTTCGAAAAAAATGAAAGAAAACGTGAAATTCATAGAAAACGGCCAAAAGGGGTACTTTAGAAAATGCATCTCCTCCTACAAATATCGTGCTACAACATCGAGACAGGTATCATTCGATGCGTAAAGACCTTATCTAGCGATTGTCGGGCCACGAAATAGTAATAAATTTAACTCCGTCAGCCAATCAATGACGGCTTTGAACTCACACGGCTCGACAATCGCTAGATCTTTTCATTATGAATCGAATGGTGTATCTCTCATCGCTGTAGCTTCAAAACTCTAGGAGGAGATGTATTTGCCGTGACAAAAAGTGTGAATGTTCAGGAGGGCGTGACAAAATCCCGCGCGCATCCGAATAGCCACTCAATGTATCAAGGATACGAAATTAAACGTAACTGGAGCTTGTACCAGTCAAGGATGGTGGGAGCAACTGCTACTACACGACCCCGTGCGACGACAGGAGGGTAACTGAGCCCATGCTCCACCAGCCACTCTATTTATGTGCGACGCAGTTAAATTTCCCCGATCTAATTTGTTCAAGAACTCTGCCACCTCCCTCCCTTGCGGAATCTCTAGGGAACGCATAAATCAACGTACAGAGACGGTTTTGGTACCGTTGGATAGTTCAGAATGTCAGCTTTAAGATGAAACTAAAAACCGGAAAAGCCAAAATCCAGAATTTTGACCGACATGCTCCCCTTAATATATATGATGATAGTTATTTTAATAATAATGATATTATTGATACTAATAATTAATAATAAAAATTATAATAGTAATACTAACTATACTAATTAATAATAGTAATTCTTTCGATAATAATAATGACAATAATAACAATAATAATTGTGCAGGGACGGCACGACTGCAATGCACCACACCGACACCGGGAAGCTGCTGGTCACCTTCAGGAACGAGAACAGGGTGGGTTGTGAGGGTGGTGGGTTGTGAGGGTGGTGGGTTGTGAGGGTGGTGGGTTGTGAGGGTGGTGGGTTGTGAGGGTGGTGGGTTGTGAGGGTGGTGGGTTGTGAGGGTGGTGGGTTGTGAGGGTGGTGGGTTGTGAGGGTGGTGGGTTGTGAGGGTGGTGGGTTGTGAGGGTGGTGGGTTGTGAGGGTGGTGGGTTGTGAGGGTGGTGTGGGTTGTGAGGGTGGTGTGGGTTGTGAGGGTGGTGTGGGTTGTGAGGGTGGTGTGGGTTGTGAGGGTGGTGTGGGTTGTGAGGGTGGTGTGTGTTGTGAGGGTGGTGTGGGTTGTGAGGGTTGACATGACAAGTTGACGTCTTGACAGGAGTACGAGAAGCTGATGGCCGGCAACAGCTCGCCTGTCAAGCCACTCTCTGTCAACCCCGTCACCAACAGGCAAGCTTTTATTATCATTATTATATTAAACTTTACTATTATACTGTGGATTAGAAATACGACGTGAAAGATTCAGTGGCAAAATACTGAAAAATAATAGAAATTACATTAAGTTATTTTATTTATCAATGTTTAATGTTATATATCGTATCATATTGGCAATAATTATTTATAATCTTCCATAGAAATCGGCATGATAATGATGGAACAAAGATAGGATCTATCAGTCGAACTTGTCCCCCATTTATCCCTTATTAATCCCCCCATCACACACTTCCTATTAACCTTCCTCACTACCCATTATTAATCACTCATTACGGTACCCCCTCCCCCATTAACTTTCCCACATTAACTTACTTATTTAAAATAATGTGGCATTAATTTAATTAATTAATTAATCCCCCCATTACCCCACATTAACCTCCTCATTAACCCCCCCAGACCACAGCTGTTGCCGCGGCGGGGGTCAGGGGGCGCCATGGTGCGGGGGGAGGTGCAGGACGTCTTCCTATGCGACCGCTGCGACCAGGAGTACACCTGCCTTGCTGACGTACAGGTACTACCTTGATTAAGACTTAATTAAGTTACTAATTGATTATTGATTACTGCCTCGCCGTCGTACAGGTGCCTTAATTAATTACTAATTAATTACTGCCTCGCTGATGTGCAGGTCTGATTAATAATTAATTAAGTTACTAATTGATTAATAATTACTGCCTCGTCAATGTGCAGGTGTCTTGATAATGATTGACACTTCTTATATTCATAAGAAGTACGGTATTATATATATATATAAAAAGTATATATATAATTCGCCGAGTGTGAACGGGGTCCACAGCTGGCAGCAGTATTCAAGGATAGGTATTACAAGGGCTCTAAAGAGTGTGATCATCAGTTCCGCTTCTCTTGTTCTGAACGTCTACCAGATCCACCCCATCTGTCGTCTACCTCTTGCGGTTATTGCCGGTATGTAATCACCAAAATTGACCTGATTGTTCATCAACATTCCTAGATCACGAACAAGTCGCTTCTCTTCGATTTCCGAGTGGTCAGGTGCCAGGTAGCGGTGCTCCATACCAGCTCTTCCGCTACCTCTGTATCTCAGAACCTCAAACTTGGTCCCGTTGAACTGCATGTTGTTCACTAGGGCCCAGTCATATATTGCAGAGTCCCAGTCCTCATATTCTTGCAACCTCTCACTGTCCGTCCTGTCTGTTATGGTCATTAGTATCCTGGTGTCGTCCGCGAATGACGATGCAGTGGCGTTGCTCACTGCCACATCTATGTCGGCGATGTGGATGAGAAAGAGGCTCCAAATGTTGCCGTGTAGCTCCAAATGTTGCCGTGTAGCTCCAAATGTTGCCGGCCTGCTTGCGGTTGGAGTGCGTTCCTTCATGGGACCAAATCGGCAATCACCAAATCCCCGCCTCCCGAAAGGAAGGCCCAAAGCCTGTTTTTTGGCCGGGCCGGCGCACGGATGCCCGTGTGTTGCTGGCGGTGTTGCTGCTGAGATCGGGAGATGTTGAAGCTAACCCGGGACCGGTGTGGGTGTGTCTGCTCTCCAGCGGCCGAATCTCAAACCGACAGACGTCCTTCCGATGTAATTCACAATCATTACACTGGGTTCATAAAAATGCACCACAATCAAAATAAAAGACTACACCAACAACTGGACCTGCAGTCTTCGCACAGCACTTCCAATTACCACTAACCCACATATTCAATCAAACCTACCTCAGCAAAACAACTCAGCACAACCTCCCCAACGACCCACTCAACAACTACAGTCATTAGTTCCACCAAACTTTTCAAACCAGAACCAACCACAACTCCAACCGAAACACCCTGAAAGTTCTCCAAATAAACATAAACACGCTATCAAACAAAATAGATGAACTAGCCCTACTTGTCAAACAACATCAAGTAAACATTATCACTGTACAAGAAACAAAACTCAAGCCCACAACAGGAACACCAACAATTGCAGGTTTCACAACTATAAGACAAGACAGAACACACAAATATGGTGGCGGTCTACTAACTTGCATCAAAAATAACATTACCTCTTTCACCATTCAAATCCCACCTAACATAAACCAAGCTACTACAGAACTCCAAACCTCTCAAGTCCACTTATCCAATAATAAGTCAATTTACATAACCAACTGATACATCCCCCCTAGAGACACCAATCATCCATTACACAACCAAATAGATCAACTCATCACCGAATGCTTAATCCACATCACCAATAAACCAAACACAATCATCACAGGAGACATTAACACCCACCACAACACTTGGCACTCACCTTACAATTACCACAGAGGCATGGTACTAATAGAAGACAGCATACAGAATTCAAACCACATTATCCTCAACCAAAATTCACCTACTCGTCTACCCACCACAAACAATCAACAACCTACCTCTCCTGACATCTCCACAGCCTCTGACACTATAGCAAAGAACATTACTTGGACTGCTCTGACAGAACTTTTATCTGACCACCTACCTATACTACTAGACTGTTATCTGATCACCCACCTACCGCTGTAGTATGTACCTAGGCTACCTACCTACCCTTCACTACAAACATACGCAAACAGAATAGGCTGAGCAGACACAGACACCTGCCCATCCTGTCAGAGAGCTCCCCACACAATCACTCACATTCTCCTGGAATGTCCGCTCTGTCAGGATCTCAGACTACACCACCACATAACCTCGACCCTACAGCTTTGGAGCGACCCACTGTCGGTGGTGTCGTACTTGCGTGAGGGAGGTCTCTTATAAAAATGAGACCGGAGAACCACAACAACAACAACTAGACTGTAGAACAAAAACAAACTTCTGACTACCACACCGAACAAAAACATACACTAACTACCACAAAGCCGACTGGGCCTCCTTTTCAACTGAAATAGAATCAGCACTAAAAAACATAGCAGACCCAACCGACATTCACGTCACAAACAAAACACTCACAAACATCATGATCCAAGCGGACAAACACATTCCTAAAGGCAAAATAAAAACAAAACAACCACCTATTCCAGACA
Organism: Hyalella azteca; assembly: GCF_000764305.2. Classification (NCBI taxonomy): domain Eukaryota; kingdom Metazoa; phylum Arthropoda; class Malacostraca; order Amphipoda; family Hyalellidae; genus Hyalella; species Hyalella azteca. The sequence goes on along the minus strand of NW_025934504.1, from coordinate 22,693 downwards.
ACATGAGAGCCCTCATAACTCAAAGAAATCAAATCAGAACCGCATATCACACAGACCTGCAACTACCGCAGTTAAACAGAGAAATTAATAGAGCCATACAAGACCATAAAACAAACATTTGGAGAGAACACTTAGAGCAACACTGGGACAACAAACACAATAGTCATATACTCTGGAAAACAATACATCAACTATCAAACAAAACCATTCCCACTCAACCAAACAAATCCATCAGATTCCCAAATAAAATAGCACCTACTTCCCAAGACAAAGCAAAATCTTTCAACAAACAATTCATAAACATAACAAAACATCAAACCTGCCCTCACTACAGAAAAATAGACAAACAGAAAAATTGAAAAATCAAAAAACTTATTCAAAGATCAGATGACCATCACAACAGATAAGACCATCTCTGCAATTAAAAATAGTAAGAACAACAAATCCACAGGCCCTGATGACATTAACACTCAACACCCAAAACACCTTGGACACAACGCAATATCATACCTTACCAAAATATACAACATATCAATAAACAAAAACATCATCCCACACACATGGAAATTAGCCAAGATCATACCCATACCCAAACCCAACAAAGACACATCCATAGGTTCTTCTTACAGACCAATATCACTCCTCAGTCCAATCTCCAAAACATTAGAAAAAATCATACTCAACATCATTCAATCTCTCATTCCACAAATAGCTCACCAACACGGTTTCAAGGGAAATCACTCCACAATCACAGCCCTTCACTCAATTACCCAACATATTACCTGCGGATTCAATCAGAAGCAACCACCTTCACGAACCATTACAATAGCACTAGACATATCCAAAGCAAATAGACATGTCTCAAAGATACAAATTCCATACAATAGCACTAGATATGTCTCAAAGATACAAATTCCACCAACATTAACGAAATACATATCCAATTACATAAAAGGAAGAAAAGGCTACACACTTTTCGATAACACCACTTCCAAACAGCAGAATTTCAAAACAGGCGTCCCACAAGGGGGCGTCCTTTCACCCACTCTATTCAACATATACACCTCAGGCCTCCCCACTCCCCCCACAAATGTACATATTACGACGACATTACCATCTTCTCATCACACCACAATTACAAAATTACGGAACAACATATACAACCATTTCTACAACAGATACACGACTGGACTATCAGAAACAACCTCCAACTAAACGCATCCAAAAGTACAGCCACACTATTTACACCTGACCCTGCTGAGTACAGGAAAACACTAAACCTTACCATAGACATTACCACAGTTCCCACCATCACACACCCAAAAATACTAAGAATCACATTCGACCCAAAACTAAACTTCAATACCCACATCCATGATACACGTGACAAAGCAACTAAAATATAAAATTCTAAAATCTTTCACATCAACAAACTGGGGAAAACAAAAAGAAGTCCTAATCACAACCTACAAAACTATAACACAACCTATCTTAGAATACGGCAGAACCATCTGGGGTCCCAGCCTAGCACAAACTCACACAAATAAACTACAAACAATCCAAAACAAAGCACTCCGCATTGCAACAGGTTGTACAGCTGATACTAACCAAAGCCACCTACACACAGAAACAAAAACGCTTCCAATAGACCAGCACCTCAGACTTCATGCATCCCAACTCAGACTAAAAGCTCAAGCACCGACCCACCCACTTCACACTCATTGTTTCAATCTTTTCAGTTTCTCAAACAAAATAGAATTAACGAATAAATTGACACGTTCCAACGGATCAAATGACGATAGAAAAAAAACTTACTGATGGTGCGAAGGGTGCCTTCACCGACAAATTCAAAAGCAATTCAATTAACACTTCAAGTCTGAAAATTATCGAGAAAATGAAAAATCGCAAACTAGTACAATTAATACAGGATAATTATTATCGCAAACTAGTACAATTAATACAGGATAATTATTGTCACAGGAATGTTTATAATGACAACCAAAACTGACTTAGGTTTGACAAACTAAGAACCATGACAAATAAATGTGTAACAGTTAAGCCGAAGTCTGGATACAAAGTGGGAGGCGAGAGCTGCTCTCGGAACGACGACGCATGTCATTCAGAGGTGGAAGCCCCCATATCCAGCTCTCGAGGAATTTCGCCGCGCTGCAACGCGACAGAAACTACACCACTAACATACCCATAGAACCAGATCAAGCCACAACAGAAACACTAAACAGGCGCAAGAAACAAATACACACTACAATCACAACTAACTACATAGACAATCTGCCAAACAATGCTGTACTTTCGGCACCAGCACCAGCCATAGACTCTTCAGAAACCCAATTACCCAGACACACACACTAGCACAACTCCGTACAAACAAGTCCCTCCTACCACACCAATACCTACACAAGATAGATCCAGTCACACATCCGTCCCCTATTTGTCCACTCTGTCACAAAAGTCACTAAAATGAACACAGCACCAACCACCTGTTCGGCTGCTCGGAGCTGGTCACGCCCTTGTCGCCCCTGGTTTTGTGGAGCTCTCCCATCGAGGCGGCAGGGCTGTTAGCGCGCTGGGGAGAGAGGCTGGGCTGGCCACAGGAATGGGTGTAGGCCCCGTCCCGCACTTGTCGCGGGACGGAGAGGGCGAACAACAACAACATGAGGGAGAGGATTGGGCCGAGTACCGTTCCCTGTGGTACTCCACTCTTCACCCTAGCCACGCTCGATCTCGAGCCTCCAACAACTACAGCTTGTAGTCTTTCTGTTAGGAAGCTGTGGATCCATGCCAGCAATTCACCTCCGACTCCCAGCAGTCTTAATTTTCTGAAGAGCACCCCATGGTCTGTCTCTTATACACATCTAGATGTGTATAAGAGACAGAGCTACAACATTGAGACACATATCATTCGATGCGTAAAGACCATATCTAAAACGCAACACGAGGGTTTTTAGGATTTCTCATTTTTGTGGGTGTGGGAGCATTTTTCGTAAATTTTTCGAAAATTTTTCGATTTTTCCCCCCGCCACCCCCCTTTTGCGGAATAAAATTCAAACTATAACGAAATTAGAAAAAGACACGTGTTACGTTCTAGATAATTTTGTTGCGCATCGAATGGTATATGTCTCATTGTTGTAGCTTAAAAACTCTAGGAGGAGATAGGTTTGCAGTGACAATAAGTTAACTTTTCAGTAGAGCCCGTCAAAGTCCCGCGCGCATCGGAATAGGCACTCAATGTAGCAAGGATACGAAACTAAACGTTACTGGAGCTTGATTCCAGTCAAGGATGGTGGGAGCGACTGCATGCACACCTCCTCATACGACGCCAGGCGGGTAACTGAGCTGCAGCTGAAGCAGACACTCTATTTAAAGTGCTCGGCAGCTAATTTCCTCCTATTCTATTTGTCAAAGAACTCCCCACCCCCCTCCTTTTCATGATCTGTCGTGAACGCATAAATCAACGTACAGAGATGATTTTGGTACCGTTGGAAAGAGCAGAATGTTAGCTTTAAGATGAGACTAAAAACCGGGAAAGCCAAAATCAAAAATTTTTGGTGGACGCTCCCCTTAATATAATCAATTATTTTATTTTAGTTTTCTTATATTAACTATTAAAAACTTTTAAAGTAATTCAAGGAGTTTAAATTTGAAAATTCTATTGAATTACTTCAATTACTTAAAATTGCGAAATTCCATAAGGAATTTAAGTTTTAAAATGATATTAAATTATTTTATTAAGGTAATTATTGTACAGGTGGCCCGGCTGCACGCGCTGGGGCTGACCCCCGCCCCCCACACGGGCCGTGCCCCCCACAGCTCCCCCACTAAGGTGTCGGGGGGTAAGGGGGTGCGGGGGGCGGTGTGGGGGGCGCCGCCCCCCCATGTCAGGAAGGTGGCCAGGAGCAGCGCCTTCAGGTGCGACAGCGTCGACTTCTCCTCTCCGCTCGGCAGGTATATTATAATATATAATATAATGCTTTATATATGATGATATATTGCTATACTAATGGTTATTTAATAAATGTGTATTATATAATAATGTATAAAGTCGATTTCCCGTCTCCTTTTGGCTGGTGTGTTACGCATGTATAATATAATAATGTATTATGCTCAATGTATATCTTATTATATAATAATATATAATGCTTCTATATACGATAATATATTACTGAGAATATTAGACCTATATATTTAATAATTAGCAGGGATTACATTATATATCATAAGTTGTTGACATTGCTAAGAAACTATCTCAGCAAACACACAGTAAACACTCGGGCAGCAAACACACAGTAAACACTCGGGCAGCAAACACACATCAAACACAAATCAGTTCCCAGTTTCATACAGCAAACACACATTGGCCACAAATTAGTGGCCACGTAGTAAACAAGCCCCCTGACATCCTACATATCCTACAGGAACCGAGGGCTGGCCCGCTGGGTCACAGTGTACCGCAGTCCTAAGCTGCCCTGGACCCACTCCTACAGCTTCAACAAGGCCCAGAGATGTGACAGATGGCTCACCATTGAGACCGGTCTCGATGCTCGGGCTCGGACCCTCCTGCACCAGCTGCGGCCCCCCAAAGTGGTCCTAAAGAGGGTCCCTAAACGGGTCATAGACCGGTACTCGCGGCTGGGGGGACACCAAAGACCGGCCATGTACATAGACCTGACCGGAGATGAGGGCGCCTTCATGAACCAGTTTATCGGGGGTGGATCGAGTCTGGGTCTCGGTGGTGGTTCGAACCATGATCCCGGTGAAACTAACCGTGTTGTGTCTGGAACTGTGATGCCCTATGGAGCAAGTGGTATGATGCCGGCAAGTAGAACTCTAAGTGGAAGTTCCATTCCCTTCAGCCAAGTCATGCAAATCGTGACCGGGAATTGTAACTGGGCCATTGCCCCCGGTTTCATGGAGCATGTTATCGCTGGAGGGCAAGTCCCAGATAACGTGATAGCTCTTACCCTGCAGAAGCTGTTCTCTCCTACAGGACGTCTTGTTCAGCTCCTGAAGGAGGCTATCAATAACAACAACTTCCGTTCAAAAGCCGAAGAGGAATACGGTACCTCGCAACCGACTCCACAGCAGCAGAACGCGTTGCTGATTAAATACGGCATTCTTCAACAAGTTGCTTATAATATCGGAGTCTCAGATCTGATGATGAATTTAGTGCTGAACCACGGTAAAGTCTTGAGTAACGCGTCGGAAATGATACGACTCACCTCCCTGCCGCCCAGTATACCCAGGGTAACGCACCCCGAAGTGAGTTCGGTCCTTGCAAACGGCGGCGCCGGTCGTACGGTCCTACAGCGACATCAGCTGCAACTTCTTCGGGAACACCAGCGTCAGAGTTTGTTGTTGCAGAGGTCCTCTTCATCTCCAGGGACACCCCCACAACATTTCAAGCCTGCTAGGCCTCTAGGTTCAACACAGTCTCTGGTTCAGTCTTCTCAAGTTCGACCTGAAACCAGCCGAGATGACCAGAGTTTGGCTTCAAAATCGAAATCTTTCCCGCCGACGGGGCTTGTAGGTCCTAGACCGGTCCTTAGAACCCCTTTTGTTCATAGACCAGGACCTAAAAGTCGTCGGAAATATCGTTTTCCTTTATCCTGGAACAAAACACTTCCTGCCAACACATCCCGTCAGGTTGATATCCCTAGCGACAACAACGACATTCAAGTTTTGCCTTCATCTTCATCTTCCACTTCGTTGCTGCCGATGCATCAGCTGCCACAGTTCGCGGCGCTCCATCAATTGACGCCCAAAGTTTTCTCCGATGAAGGCCTCAACGCCAGACTACAACAGGTGATCAAACAGAACCTGCAGCAAAATACAAGTGTTTTTTCCAACATACAAAACCTGCAACAAAACCAAACCGTTTCTTCCAACCCTGCCGGTGGTTCAACCGTTTCTTTCAACCCTGCCGGCAGTTCAACCGTCGGTCTCCCAGACCCTATTCATCACGATAATGGCATGTCAATAATAGACGTGATTGATCTCTCAAGTGATGACGAGGTTGAATGTAAATCCCGGAAGCGAATTAAGGATCCTTTATCAATCGAGCATCCTTCGGTCCATGATTCGTCCAAGTTTGGTTCTGAACTAACAACCTCTAGGAATTCTCTCTCTGATAATAGATTACTAACGACCAACAACAGTGGTGATGTTATAAGGAATAACTCGGTGCCTTTCAATCCTCGTTTACCTTTAAACGCTCCGTCTAACAACACTCATTTAAATAAAGAAGTGGCGTCAAAAAACGAGCGTAGCCATTGGTCACAGTCTCCTGCTAACCTGTCAAAAGGAGATCATGTTTCCCGCAGTTCCGGGCCAGCAACTGCTGCACGTGTGACCAATGGCGAAAGACCAACGAAAGGCGCTGTCTCGAGTTCAATTTCTAATATTAATAATGCTTCATCCTCTAAAACAACGAACAAACCTGACATTTCATCAAGAAAACCTACTAGAGGAAGCTATCAAAATGGGACGTCTTTTAATGATGACATTTCATCAAGAAAATCTACTAGAGGAAGTCATGAAAATGGGACGTTTTCTAACGATGACCTCTTGAGGAAAACAAGAAAACGTTGCAGGATGAATGGTAAAGTTCCTGTTCAACACTCGCTCGTACAAATCATGCTTGTTCAACAACAATGCGTCGTTGACTTTAAATTCTTCAGATAAAATGATCAATGGCAAACCAAATCTCCAGTCCCCATATCCAAGGGACTCGAGTTCATCCGGGATCCGGTTTCCAAATAGTGTGTCTGTACGACCCACTAGTCCCGTTTACACGGTGGTTACTGAGGAAGAAGAACGCTTTCTTGTTGCTTCATCTTTAGCTAATAAAAGCGGGTACAACAAAGGCGTCGTGTCTGGCATAAAGACCACCTCAGTTCCCTGTGTGGTGTCCTCTTTGTCCAACAACAACTCATTGAGTCGCAGGTCTTGTCCTAACTCCTACGACTGTTGTCCTAGCAAGTCCTATGACTGGGACGAGCGAAGGATACTCGAGAACAAGAAAGCGAGGACAAAATTGCTCTCAGGATACGATAGTGAACGAGAACTTGAAGAAAATACGCTTCATTCTAAAAACTGCACTTTGAAAACTGACAAAAACTGCCACAAAAACGGCGAGACTCGAGAGTGTGCGGCAAAACGTCGCGTAAAAGAGAATTTAGATCACGAACAACAATTTAAAAGCCTCAGAAGTGGCAAGAAATCTAGGGACCTTGATAATTCAAGTGAATGCAGGGAATGTTATCTTCAAAATTCGAAGAATTCTTCAAACTTCGTTCCGAATCCTAGCAGTGTTGTGTCAGGAAAAGAAGTTTCTTCGCCTTCATCCCCAGTTGGCAATCCCCAGCTGTCCGTATCCCCGATTGTGAGGCTCACTCCCCTCACTCACTCCGGAGGTAGACCTAAGACAGATGTGTCCGGAATCCACGCAAAAAGCGGAACTATGGTAAACGGATGCCTGAAGTCGAACGCATCTGCCCCCCAAACTGTAACTTTCCCCAGCGAAATTTCTCCCCAGACCAGCAATTTTTCCCCAAACCCTAGCAAAAGAGTAGCTTTCCCCAACAAAACTGCAACTTTCCCCAGCGAACTTTCCCCAGTTGTAAGCGAATTCTCCGATGATCAAATTTTTCGGGATTCCAACGTAGACGCGACGCCCTACGAAGACGACAGCTGTGACCGACTGGGAGCGTCGCCCCCTGATGGACCGGTCACCTCGAACGCTGTGGCGGAGGACCAAGCTTTTGGTAAACCTTTGAACGACGACCAAACTGCTGCACATAAACGAACGATTTACGGTACAGATGTAACCGTCTTGCTATCCTCCGTAATCAGCAGGAGTGTTAGTTATCTCAAGGATAAATTTTTCTCCAGTGATGCGTTGAAGGATAACGATAATGGGTCTGAAATGCCGGGACCGGGGCCTTTGAATGAGCCTAGAGCTGCAGAAGTGAGGGGAAAGGGCAAAGAAAATGGGATCATGACGAGAGGAAAAGAGAATAAAGTTGATAACGATGACGTGGGTCATTCAAAGCCAACATCTGCATCGATTCAAAATGACGAAACGGATGATGAAGATGATGTAGAAATCTCCGATGATGGCGGCCAGTCAGGGTCCGATCATTGGAGTGATTTGGATGATAACGATCATTGGAGTGATTTGGATGATAACAATTCAGTGCCGCCTATTAAAAGAAGAAAAAGAAATCGTTGTGCTATAAGAGCCTGTTTGTCCGACGAGTGTAAAGAACTTGGCAACCTACATGCGCTGCTAACTCTTAACCCTCCTGTCCCTGGCCGCATCACGCGTAAAACTTTCCACAAACTTTCTTCCCGTCACCAAAATAAAGGAATTAAACGGTTAAAACATTCTCAAAATCATAAACTTCGTTTGAATCTTGAAAGAAAACTCTTGCAGGCAAATAAAGATGAAAGAACAGGTATGGGAAAATCATTATATGTTGATTCTTCTTCGTGTCAAAAAGAACAAACAGGTTCAGACAATGTTGAAAATTCAACAAAATTTCCCACTCAAACCGAACAAAATATTAATTCTACAGCAACAAATAAGAATTCCAGCTCTAATGAAAGTTGCGTCGATGAACTTTCACTTAAGTTAACTGAATCAATAATTACGAACTTGACCAACGGCGCCTTAGGAGAGGCGTTCGCCTGTTCAGTGCAACTAAACTGTCCGCGCCTTTGGGATAGTGTTAACGTTGTGGAAAACGGTAATAACGCCGTGGAAAACGGTGATAACCTCGTAGAAAACGGTGATAACGTTGTGGAAAACGGTTATAGACGGGATAGAGACGGCCGTTTTTTATCTAGCCCTGGGCGGGATAGAGACGGGGCTTTTTTATCCAGGCCTGGGCGGGATGAAGGCGGCCGTTTTTTATCCAGCCCAGGACGAGAAAAAAGCGACTTTTCCAAAGCACCAAACACCTCGAGGTCCCCGAAGTCCCCCAGCATTATGGACTCCCTCAGGAGGAGGACAAAGAAACACGTGGACCAAGAACCTCCCATCACGTGGACCACAAGCTCTGTCCCAGGTTCTGAATCCCCGCGATGCAGTTCCCCATTTCAAATAATCCTTGAACCTGGGGGAATGGTTTCTAGGATTTTTGATGGTCCTGGGGATGCCATTTCTAATGGCAGATCAATCCAATCCCCCGACACTGCGGTTGATATTAGCCCCAAATGGAAGCTGCGGAGACCGACTCATGATGGTAGATTCTCTTCACCATCAAAGTGCAATGCCGAGGGCAATTCTCACTATTCAAGCACCGGTTCTCACTATTTAGGCGCCGGTTCTCACTATCCAGGCTCCGGTTCTCACTATCCAGGTGCCGGTTTTCAAAATTCAGGCTCCGACAATCAAGGTTCTTCGCCTAGTCCAAGGGGTCAACCGCGCAAAGCAGATGTGGACCGACTTTGCGGATCTGCGGTTCCCGATAGTGCTTCTAAAAAGACCGGAAAGCGGAAACGTCTGCCTCAGGAGCTGAAGAACTTGATATCTGATGAGTTTAAAGAATTCCGGCAGTCGGGCTTTCATCCCGTTGATGTGGTGGTGGCCCAGGTAGGGGACGGGCTGTCCGAAGACCGTCCCGAGTCGACAACTGGGACCAGGACCGAGCTGTCTCCTGAAAATTCCTGCAATTCTCAAGCCAGCAATACAGAGAATAGCTCATTTAATACCTCCTCTAATACCTCTTCTAGCTCATCCAGTGCTTCGCCGTTCAAACGTCAAGTTGCTTTTAAACGAACTCGTCCTTCTTGGTTGTGGAAACGAAAAGCCACTGCGTCGGGCCACAGCGGCGTGCTAGGAACCACTGCTTCGGACCACAGTGGCGTGCTAGAAGCCACTGCTTCGGACCACAGCGGCGTGCTAGGAACCACTGCGTCGGACCACAGCGGTGCAGATAATAAAGCTGTGGTCCCTGGTAGTGCGTCTATGAAGACCGGAAAGCGGAAACGTCTGCCTCATGAGCTGAAAAATTTGATATCTGATGAGTGGAAGGAATTCCGGCAGTCTGGCTTTCATCCCGTTGATGTGGTGGCCCAGGTAGGGGATGGGCTGCCCGCAGACCGTGCCGGGTCGAAAACTGGGACTGGATCCGGTCTGTCGTCCAGAACCGGAAAATGTCCCGAGTCGAAAATTGGGACCGTGACTTCGCACCGCGCTAGTGATGATGACAGCATGGATGGCTATGAGACGGACACTGAGGAAGGTGATCAGAGTGAAACTGAAAAGTCTTTTGGGAGAAAGACCAAGACACGACGTTTCGGTTCCCGGGAGAATGATTTTTCGGTGCCGCGACCGATCCCGGAGTCTGTTCGGGATCGGTCTTATTTTTCTAATATTAAATCCGATGTAACAAGTAAGAAATCTGATGTAATCATTAATAGATCTCGTGTTATAAGTAATAGATCACATGCCTCCACCGAAAGAAACCACCGTCCGGTGAAGGATAGAAGGATCTTGACGAGCGATTCGGACAGTTCAAGTTACAGCGACTCAGACTCCGACGAAGATATTTCCAAAACAATGAAGGACTCTCAGAAAAAGAAGACAAACTATAAACCAAAACGTATTCCCAACGAAGTGCGGAACTTGATCAAGGACGAGTGTAAGGAGTTTAAGGCTCATGGGTTCCATCCTATAGACGTGGTCACTCGTCTCGCGCCCTCGTCCAGCTCCGAGGACGAAGAGTCCTGGGAAAATTTAGCTTTGACGACGAGGAAAAAGCATACAATGGACAAGGTCGAGGACGATGAGACTGGAAATTTAACGAAAATAATGGCGTTGAGACCGAAGAAAAGAGATATTAACTATGATGATGAGGCCCGAGTCCGGGCCGATGTGGTCGAAGTCCGGGACGATGAAGATAAGGTCCCGGACAGAAAAGGATACAGTGGACAGTTCGGGACGGTACAGGTTCGGGTCCATGACCACGAAGTCCGGGACCATGATGCCGAAGTCCGGGACCATGATGCCGAAGTCCGGGCCTATGATGCCGAAGTCCGGGACCATGACCACGAAGTCCGGGACGATGATACCAGTTCTGGGACCGACGATACAGATCCTCCGAGTTATCCTACGACCAACGCTAGTAAACCAAGGATACCGCGCGAGCTGAAGAATTTACTGAAGGATGAATACAAGGAATTTAGAGACCGTCTTAATCTTCAGAAAATAAACCTGAGTAAAAAAGAATTCCTAACGCCATTATCATCGGAGACCACAACAAATGGGTCAGACGGACACACTTTTGTAAACCTGCACTCAAAAAGAACACCGCAATCCCTTGAGAGAAATTCGGTGGTAAGCAACTCTCATAAAACCTTACAAGAGACTCACAGAGGATGGCAGTTCTCACGTAATGCCACTAAAAGTGGCATGGCATGCCACGACGATGGCATGTATGCCACACCGCGCGGCCTACACCGCATGACGCTTAAAGAGGAGAATGCCATGTGTGTTGTGAGTTACGTTCTGCCTCACATTATGTGAGTTATGTTCTGCCTCACATTATGTGAGTTATGTTCTGCCTCACATTATGTGAGTTACCGTATGAATTATTCATATAAATATTTTTCATAAACTATTTCAGTTCATGAAAATTTATTCATGAACTAAGAAAGAAAATATGTTCATAAAAATCAAGTTCAAAAAAAAAATCATCTTGAACATTATAAATAATTAAATTTATCTTAAGCTCCTTTATTTTTCATGATGTGTAATTCTTTAATATTTTATAAATTGTGAAAATATTGTATATTTTTACGTTGGGTTTTTATTTATTTTTTTTATCCAATAGTTGCATTAAAGAAAATCTTGATTCATTCTAATTAAAAAAATATTTGAACTTTTTTGGTTATATTTGCTATATTTTGCATCATTGATTAAATTTCAAGCTTTGTTAAAAATTAAATTCATAAATTCAACCCACGCGTTAACCACTCATTAAACTTTGTGTGTAAATAACGTATTACAATGTAAAACAGCACAAGCCGTAAAACTGAGTTTCAAACCCGTGGTTCAACTCATGAGTCTTGATAGTAAAATCAAGCGGGATATTTTTTTTCTTTGGTAAGTTGAATTCAACCCATTCTATTCAACCCATTATTTCCCACAGTGAGTTGAATTTAGCCCATTATATTAAGCGCATTATTTCCTAAAGCCAGTTGAATTCAACCCATTATTTCCTACAGTTGGTTGAATTCAACCAATTATATTCAACCCATTACATTCAACCCATTATTACCTACAGTGAGTTGAATTTATCCCATTCAACCCATTATTTCCAACAGTGAGTTGAATTCAACCCATTATTGAACCCATTCAACCCATTATATTTAACCTATTATTACTACAGTGCACGAGTTGAATTCAACCCATTATATCCAACCCATTTCCTACATTGAGTTGAATTCAACCCATTATTGAACCCGTTCAACCCATTATATTTAACCTATTATTACCTACAGTGAGTTGTATTCAACCCATTATATCCAACCCATTTCCTACAGTGAGTTGAATTCAACCCATTATATCCAACCCATTATTTCTTACATTGAGTTGAATTCAACCCATTCTATTCAACCCATTTCCTACAGTGAGTTGTATTCAACCCATTACAGACTCGAACCGTCACAGTCTGGTGTAGAAATGTATATATAATTAAGCAGCTGTTCGCTATTTAACCTGTACTAGTATTACAATCATTATCATCATTATTGTTGCCACGATGTTAGCGTTGTAAATGATACAGCATAATGATTGCTCCATGCAAGTTAACCTTCACATTTTTGTCTATTTTTTGTCTTAATTATTCATTTATTTATTTTTTCATTATTTATCTTCATTTATTTATTTTTTTCGATCTCTTTGGTAAAATTGAAGCCATGGTATCAGTGATACGAAGTTAAAATGGCCGTTTCGTATCGTGGATACGCAATTGTGCTATTAAAATGGCCGTTTCGCAATAAATTTTTCCATTTTTTCAGTAAAAAATCATTGTATTTATTTAATAATTATTCTTTGCCAAAAAATTATATATTATTTATGTGTATTTGGTAGATATTATGCACAGTTGTACAGTTGATAGTTGAATAAATCGGTGCGTAAATATGAGTCATTCTTGACTCACTTGTAAGCCAGGACATGTTCAATAAAAGTGATATGATGTTTCGGTTTTTTATTCACCCTGGTTGAGTCACCGTGACCCACTTATTACCATGGGTGTTCTAGAACGTTTCTGAACTTTACCCAAAATTATTTTTTGATATTTTAATAAAAAATTGAATTTCGTTGAATGCAGAAACTTAACTTATAGCCATGTTTGCTACACGTAGGCAAATGAGTGGAATTTTTTGTCCAAATAGTTGAAACTTTTTTATCCACCGTGCGACCGATATACTTTTTTGTTGTCAAGCTAATCTGAATCAAGAAACACTAAAGGATAAGAACTGCGTTGAATTTAGGACAAAGTCCCGCCTATTTCTTTGAGTGCATAGTGTCTGTAATGTTGAGCACGACATAATGAATAGTTCCTTTATCATTAGTGTTAGGAACTATGTAGTGTTGGCGAAATATCGATTATTAGTTAATACGAAAGTAAACCTCTTCTAATACGTTAGTTCTAATATTCGTCTAATTATTAAATAACCCTCGGTTATATCCTTTAAAAATAGGGCGCCAGACGTACGAACACACAAACACACTTGTGAATATTTACATTAGAAAACGAAGTATATAAAATTAATTACTAATAAACCTAAATTCTATGAAATATATTATACATAAACAACGCCTTCAATATTCATCACCGTTGATATATAAAGGATTCAATCATCACAAAGATTGTTGTAGTGTTAAGCCCGGTCCACACGCTCAGTTTTACACAACGATTTGTCTGCGCAGTTCTAATCGTTGCAGACAAAACGTTGCGTGTGGACGGGAAAACTGCGCAGTTTTGGAGCCGGCGGGAAAACTGCGCAGTTCCATCGAAATCTGAGCTACCGAGCATAGATTTCGATGAACTGCGCAGACAAGTCGGAACGTGTGGACGGTAGCACAGTTTTTCGATTCGATTTGTGCTCAGTTTCAATGATTCTGGCGACCATGGCGGACCTTCGGTAATGTTCTCGGGAATTTATTGCTTTTCTATACGAAAGTTTTTCTTGCATTTGGCAAGTAAAATTCAAGGACTATAGTAACAGTGGCAAAAAAGGTGGAGACATACGAGGGCTTAGTAGAAAAATTCAAAGAAATCGATGAAAGCGCAAACATAGAAACAGCTGTAAAATAAGTTGAGCATTTACTGTAAATAATTGGGAATGAATAAAAAAATCGATTCTCACGTCGTGTAAGCTAAATATCGATTATTAATTAATACGAAAGTAGACCCCTGGTAATTCTAATATTCGTTAAATTATTAAATAATCATCGGTTATATCATTTAAAAATACAGCGTCAGACGTACGAACACACAAATACACTTGTGAATATTTATAATAGATAACGAAGTACATAAAATTAATAACACATAAACCAAATTCTATGAAGTATACATAATCAATGCCTTCAATATTCATCACCGTTGATATATAAAGGATTCAATCCTCACAAAGATTGCTGTAGTATGAGGCTGTGAGCGTTTATTGCTGTAGAAATTTGGCTTTCAAAACCAGTTGGCGCTCAGCGCTCGTCGGAGGAGGTGTGTGTGTGTCTTGCTCCGCTCCCGCGGCGAGGAGAAAGCTATTTAAAAGTAAGCAATTATTATATTATATAAACATTAATGCTAGCTTTAAGATAAACATATTTTATTATATACTTTTATAACATAGGCAATATATTGATGCTAACCGTACGATAGATATTTTTGTATATAAGTTTATAATAGTTAAAGGCACAATGAATATAACGAAGTTAGATATTTTTTTACAGTAAGGCAGTCGTAAGTGGTGCGGTGGTCGTAAGTGGTGCGGTGGTCGTAAGTGGTGCGGTGGTCGTAAGTGGTGCGG
>NW_025934504.1:0-7399 GCF_000764305.2 Hyalella azteca | reverse complement strand
CAGCCCCCGACCCTTGCTCTTGCTTCCGACCCTTATCCTCAACCCTCGCTCCCATCACCCCACCCCCAATCCTTGCCCTTTACCATTGCCCTCAACCTCAACCCCCGACCCTTACCCTTTGCTTTCGACTCTTAGCCTCAACCCTCGCCCCAAACTATTGCCCTTTGCCATTACCCCCAACCCTCAGCCCCCACTCTCGCTTCTGACCCTTAAATTCGGTTCTATAGCTCCAACCCTTGCCCCCACCCCCAATTTTTCACCTCATCCCGTTAGCTTTTAGTTGTCAGAGCACGGGGAAAGTTTTAGCCAATAATATTAGCGGCTAATATTACTCTCAGGTATACCGGCAAGTATGCCTATACACGAGGCAAGCATTAGCGGCCAGTATTTGCCAGTGCGTTGCTAGAAGCCGTTGAGTCAAGACGATCTGCACTCCGCGAAAAACAAAGAACGTAACAATCATAATTAGTATTAGGAGGTTTTTTACGAAGACTTGTGAAAATGTTGTTGTTGAAAACTTTTTCAATCAACGTATAGAGTGGTGCGTGGAAGACTTGGTAGAACTTTATTTTGTAAAGCGACGGAGCGACATACACCCTCTCACCACGGCTGCAGCAGCCACACTAGCTACTTACCGGCGTATAAATTCGAACGGTTTTGACTTCAGATGCCCGCGTACAGGCACCTTTTATTCAATAATTTGCCTTTTATTATAATAATTTTGAAATTGTGAAATAAATTTATTTAATCAAATTTTAAGCATTTCAATATATGTTTATCATAATTGAACTTGCTGTCTAACCCCAGCGACCCCCTGGACGGGTGGGAGGGGGCGGGGTTCGTGGACGTGGTGGTTGCCCCCCACCGCCGCTCCGCCATCACCGCCGCCGCCACCGCCGCCGGGGTCGCCGTCAGCGTCCTGCTGCCCGACCTCCAGCGGTCAGCTGACCACTGAGCTGGCTCTGACATCAGCTGACCACTGACTAGATATAGCATTAGTGTACTTAAATCATTCAACAACAACTTGAGTTCAACGAGAACTTAAAAGCAAATAGAACGCCATGTAAACGTNGAAATGTGTCTCCAACATATCTATGGTAAAATTTTTCGTGAGAATGTGAATGACGGAGTGTGGTCCGTCTGAACTGCAACTTTTACAACAAGTTTTCAAATTATTAGTTATGAACCCTTTTTTCTTATTTACTGCAAATTTGGGATAAAATTGTCGGCTTAGGCATTGGCTTTCCCCCAGGTTATTGATGAACAATTTCAAAATCGATTCCTTCTCCAGATATAAAGATATTATTCATTCACTGTATTCGGTTTCCCTGCTGTGTGAATACAGTTGTGCGCGTTACGCATCAGCATGCGTCGTGACGATGTCGCGTAACTTTTGCATCCGAGTTTCTGAACAACGTGGCAGTAATTATCGCTCGAATCTGTCGCTTGCCCATCCGCCTCACTCCGCTTTGGGTCTTCACACTGAACAGTTCTACGTGACTGCGTCTGGTAGCGAAATACACTCGGTTCCACACCTGGTGATTCGGATTCAAGGATTTTGGAATCGCTGCATACTATTTAAAATGAAATCTTGCCCTAACAACGTATACAGTTCACATCCTCTTGAAATTCTCAAGCGATAATTTTTTACGTTCCGTTGTCAGTTTTTCCTTACATAAAATTCAATTTCGTTCATGAAGACTAAACGTTTATCAATTGAATGCACTTTTTCTTTAATTTTCGAACTGACAATGGAGTTGTTCTCCATAATAGAATGTATAACGTATTCATTGACGATACATTGAAGATATTATACACGTGATGATGATTTTAAATGGCATTTTGATTTTCGCTGACCAAAGACTTAACTATTCGTTTATTTTACGTCAGTTCCATATCTCTATATATATCATATCTCAGGTCCATCGCCGAGGAGCGTCGGGGTAACGGAGTACACGGAAGCTTCAAGACCGGAGCCTTCTCTCTCACCCAGTACCACCCCTACGATGAGGTGGGGGCGTTGGGGTGAAGTGGGGTCTATAGGCTCCAGTACCACCCCTACGATGAGGTGGGGGCGTTGGGGTNTGACTAGATATATCATTAGTGTGCTTTAATCATTCAGCGACACCTTGAGAGCAATGAGAACTTAAAAGCAAATAGAAATCCATGTAAACGTATTATGTCTTCACGGAAACGTTTCCGAGACAATCTCCATTAACAGTACAAAAATGTAATAGAATACGATTACAAATGTAATAGAATAAAAGTACAAATGTAATAGAATACAAGTACAATCAAAAGAGAAAGAACAACATCTGAACAAAATTTATTTTGTTAAGAACTGTAGGAGTTATTAACATGAGGTTTCCGTCGAAAAATATGCAGCTATTTCCAATGCTTATTCCCGAACCACCAGACGTAGAACATCGTATTTTGAAATCATTCTCAGACATTTCACTGTTCAGCGTAAAAGCACATCGCAGAGTGAGACGTGTTGGCAAGTGGCAAATTCGAACGAAAGCTCCTGCCGCAGTGTTCGGCCATCCGGATGTCGAAGCTATGTGACGTCATTCCGACGTACGCTGTTGCGCAGCGCGCACAAGTGTATTCATAAACCTTCATAGGCCGCACCTTCCGAATTCCGAATTGAGACCTTCAACCCCTTGTGGGTGATGTTTAATTCGAGACTGAATAATTGAGACCTTCCGCCTTGCTGGCGATGATATATTTTGACCTTTGGTGCGAAATAGCTTGATAGTTGAAGCGCTAGCAAACCATTATACTACTACTACTTCTTAGGCTGCACCGGGGTAAGAATAGCATCTATATACCTTATAAGAAGGCACCTATATTGAAATTACTCGCCAGTAAAACATGTATATTAACATTCTCAAAATATTTCGGAAATAGGATCTTCAATTCTCTGAGATAATTAAAGAAATGACACGCGTGTGAGGGATAGTTTTAAATTAGAAATATGTCTCCAAGATATCTATGGTAAAAATTTTCTTGAAAAGAAGACTGACGTAGTGGTTCCGACTGACCTAGTGGTCAGTCGGAACTTCAACTTTTACAACAAGCTTTTGGAATGATCAGTTATGAACCCCTTTTTTCTATTTACCGTAAAATTAGGAAAATTTTGTCGGCTTAGGCATCGGCCTTATCATTGGTTGGTTCTTTCACCAGATATAAGGATATTATTCATTCACTGTATTCGGTTTCCCTGCTGTGTGAATACAGTTGTGCGCGTTACGCATCAGCATGCGTCGTGACGATGTCGCGTAACTTTTGCATCCGAGTTTCTGAACAACGTGGCAGTAATTATCGCTCGAATCTGTCGCTTGCCCATCCGCCTCACTCCGCTTTGGGTCTTCACACTGAACAGTTCTACGTGACTGCGTCTGGTAGCGAAATACACTCGGTTCCACACCTGGTGATTCGGATTCAAGGATTTTGGAATCGCTGCATACTATTTAAAATGAAATCTTGCCCTAACAACGTATACAGTTCACATCCTCTTGAAATTCTCAAGCGATAATTTTTTACGTTCCGTTGTCAGTTTTTCCTTACATAAAATTCAATTTCGTTCATGAAGACTAAACGTTTATCAATTGAATGCACTTTTTCTTTAATTTTCGAACTGACAATGGAGTTGTTCTCCATAATAGAATGTATAACGTATTCATTGACGATACATTGAAGATATTATACACGTGATGATGATTTTAAATGGCATTTTGATTTTCGCTGACCAAAGACTTAACTATTTATTTATTTTACGCTAGGTCAATCGCCGAGGAGCGTCGAGGTCACGGGGTACACGGGAGCTTCAAGACCGGCGCCTTNACGGCAGCGTTGTAAGTTGTCGTACACGGCAGCGTCGTAAGGCTATCGTATAAGTTGTCGTACACGGCAGATCGTGCAGCACCTGCAGGACGTGGCGGCAGCGTACGACATCGTGACGCTGCGGAGCGTCGGCCAGACGTACGAGGGCCGGGAGCTGTACGTGGTGACCATCAACACCACAGCCAACGCCACACCCGCCATATGGATCGACTGTGGCATCCACGCCAGGGAGTGAGTGGCATGGCTGTGGCGTTACTCTCTTGAATTACCATATAGCATTCCATATAACATATTATAATTTCCATCGGATATCAGGAACGTACACTGACAAAAATGGGTGGGTCTGGATGACCCACTTAAATAAGTCAGCCGCGTCCAAATTGCGATAAACTTTTTGACTCACTTGTGACGTCGACTCGTGAGTCATACATGAAATTTAAAGGGCCAGTAATAGGTCAGGATGACCCACAAATTGGGCAAGTGAGTCAAAAAAGTGCATCGCAATTTGGGCGCATTTGACTCATCTAAGTGTGTCATCCAGACCCACACATTTCTCTCAGTGTAAGTACAATGCAATCAGTTATCGCTCACCGTTTAATACATAAATGTGTGCGTCATATTATACTGACGGGGGTTATAAATAATATGGTGGGGGTTGGGGTTATATTCCAACCCCTAAGGGAGTTAAGGTTATATTCCAACCCCTAAGTGGGGTTAGGGGTTATACTCCAACCCCTAAGGGGGGTTAGGGGTTATATTCCAACCCCTAAGGGGGGTTAGGGGTTATATTCCAACCCCTAAAGGGGTTAGGGGTTATATTCCAATACATATTCCGACAAGTATCACAGATATTCTTTTTTCCAGGCTGAAAAGAGTATGAAAAAAACACTTAAAACCCAAAATTGCCTCCATTTTTGGAAAAGTGCAGCTTATCTCCCTGAGTGTACAGATGGATCGCCCCGGCCACCTGCCTGTGGATGTTGTCCGCCCTGACCGCCCAGTACGGCGTGGACGCGACCATCACGGCGCTGGTGGACAGCCATCGCATCCATATGATGCCTGTGGCCAATCCTGATGGATATGTCTACTCGTGGACCGATGTGAGCCAATCAGTGTTACATATGTAGTGTTGGCCATAATCATGAGTATTACATATGTAATTTACTGATAATTATTATTTTTTATTATTACGTTCACTATTCAACCATGATTTCATTAATATTCAGTTTCTATATTGCCTTTGTATTCAACTTTAATTTACTCTAACTATTTCACTCAACTAATCAATCCACTAATGAGTGTGAGTTAATTAATCATCATTATACATCAAAGTCCTAAATTCACCGTTGTTCCACCGTTATTTTGCCGTTAATTCACCGTTATCTTACTGTTGATTAGTCGTTATTTTACTGTTGATTAGTCGTTATTTTACTGTTGATTTACTGTTGATTAGTCGTTATTTTACTGTTAATTTTTGATAACTCACTGTTTTTTCACCGTTAATATACCTCAATTTTCTCGGTTATTCGCCATTGATTAACCGTTGGCTTGCCGTTAAATCACCGTTTATATAGCGCTATTTCACAGTTAATTCACTTTCATTTCACCGTTCACAGTTAATTTACTTTCATCATATTTCAGCGTTAACTCGCCGTTTTTTCACCGTTAATTTACTTCTAGTTCCCCGGTATTTCACCGTTAATTTAGCACTATTTCACAGTTAATTGACCGTTGATTTACTTTAATTTCAAAGTTATTTTGCCGTTAATTAACCGGTAATTAACCGTTATTCCTCCGTCCATTCATTGTTATTTCACTGTCAATTCACCATTATTCCACCGTTAATTCACCTTTATTCCACCGTCAATTCACCATTATTCCCCCGTCAATTCACCGTCATTCACCGTCCATCCATCGTCAATTCACCATTATTCCACCGTCAATTCACCATTATTCCCCCGTCAATTCACTATTATTCACCCGTCAATTCACCGTCATTCACCGTCCATCCATCGTCAATTCACCATTATTCTACCGTCAATTCACCGTTATTTCACCGTTAATTTACTTCCATTTCACCGTTATTTGGCCGTTATTCCACCGTTATTCCCCCGTCAATTCACCGTCATTCCACTGTCAAATCACCGTCAATTCACCATTATTTCACTGTTATTCCACCGGTAATCCACCGGTATTCCCCCAGGACCGGCTGTGGCGCAAGAACCGCAACCCGCTGGGGGGCGGCGGCTGCGCGTACCTGGGGGAAATAGGGGCGTCCAACCTGACCTGTGCCAGCGCCTATCATGGTACGTGCTGGTACCTATCATGGTACGTGGTGGTACCTAGCATGGTACGTGCTGGTACCTGGGGGGGCATAGGGGCCTCCAACCTGACCTGTGCCAGCACCTATCATGGTACGTGCTGGTACCTATCATGGTACGTGCTGGTACCTAACATGGTACGTGGTGGTACCTAGCATGGTACGTGGTGGTACCTAGCATGGTACGTGGTGGTACCTATCATGGTACGTGNGACGGAAATGTTGTCGTACACATACATGCACAGGCCTTCAGGAGCACCGGAAATGCAGAAATGGGCGCCGGAAATACGGAAACAGACACCGGAAATGCGGAAGTCGACACCGGAAATGCGGAAGCAGACACCGGAAATGCGGAAGTCGACACCGGAATTGCGGAAACGGGCACCGGAAATGCGGAAGCAGACACCGGAAATGCGGAAACGGACCCTAAGGATGCGGCCGCTACAGAGGGCGAGGCCCTGAGAAGAACAAAGGACGCTGGGGGACTGGCGGCTTCCTTCAGCATCCACTCATATGGCAGCTTATGGCTCTATGCTTATGGCTACACCAGCGCCCTGCCCCCCGACCATCTGGAGATGGTGCGTGCTCAGGGAGGGTGGGGGTTAGATTCCAACATCTGATGGGGTTAGGGGGTTATATTGAAGGTTAATGGGGGTTAGGGGTTAAATTCCAACCCCTGATGAAGGGTTAGGGGGTTATATTCCAACTCCATGGGAGGTTAAAGGTTCCAATCCAGCCCATGATGGAGGGTGGGGTTGTATTCTAACCCCTGATGGGGATAGGTTAGGTTATGTTGATGTTTATGATGATGAAATGAACATTTTGCCGAAAGGTGCGAGGTATTAACAATTAATTTTTCTCACAATTAATAAAACTCATCCTACTCTTAAGTGGTACTCAGAATCACTCATAATTATTACTCATAATCCCGCCACCACCCCTGATGGGGGGTTAAAGGTTGTATTCTAACCCCTGATGGGGATAGGTTAGGTTATATTCATGTGTATGATGATGAAATGAACGTTTCGCTGAAATGTGTGATGTATTAACAATTGATTTTTCTCACAATTAATAAAACTCATCCTACTCATAACTGTCACTCATAATTACTCAAAGTGCGATTACCTCATAATTACCTCAGGAGCGCGTGTCGGCGGCGGGGGTGGCGGGAATAGCGGCGGTGAACGGCAGCGTCTACACGGCGGGCCCTCACTACACCACCATTTGTGAGTC
>NW_025934503.1:0-22947 GCF_000764305.2 Hyalella azteca | reverse complement strand
AGCAGTGAGCCTGTGAGCCAACGTAGCACTGATACGCCTTTTTACCGAGCCAAACCGGGTCAGAATGACCCACACAAAGGTAAAAAATGCTTCGCTATTTGGACAAAGTCTCACTCACTTCTCTGAGTGTACAACTGAATTATCCAAGCAAGAATACAATAGAAAAATCCTCACCCATGACTGGCCTCATGCATCTCCACTGGTCAGGCTTCATGAAACTCTTCTTTTGAACAGAGCATCAACAATTTAGTTCTAACCCACACCCATCTATAGCGTAGGTGCTATATTCTACCAGCTCTGCTCATATCAAGATGCTTTTCACACTTTATATGAGTCGTTAGTGCTATATTTTACCAGTTCTTTTTCATAGCAAGATGCTTTCCACACCTTATATGAGTCGTAGGTCCTATATCTTACTATCTCTGCTTCATATCAAGATGCTCTCTACACCTTTTGTGAGTCGAAGGTGCTATATTTTAAAAGCTCTTTTTCATATCGAGATTTTTTTCACACCTTATGTGAGTCGTAAGTACCATATTTTACTATCTCTGTTTCATATCAAGATGCTTTTCACACCTTATACTTGTATGATTCGTAGACGCAATGCTTTACTACATTGAGTTAGCGGCATCGTTGCCAGCTTACTAACTGGCTAACGCTAA
This sequence comes from Hyalella azteca, assembly GCF_000764305.2. NCBI lineage: Eukaryota > Metazoa > Arthropoda > Malacostraca > Amphipoda > Hyalellidae > Hyalella > Hyalella azteca. The sequence continues at coordinate 22,285 of NW_025934503.1, read as the reverse complement.
AATAACACATATGTTATTACACACTGGCTACCATACATCAACAATCACCGCATACCAGCAATCATCCATTAACCAAAAATCCATACACAACTGCTACCACACCCCTGCTACCACACATACGTATGCCATCATTCACCTCCTGTCATTTCGCACTCGGAAACTATACATCACTCATCACCACTGACCTGCGACAGTAGAAGATGGTGAAGATGATGATGATGTTGCCCAGCACCAGCACTGTCATTATGGCCACCGGAATGTAATAATCTGAAAAACAAATTATTAATCTGAATACTGTTCTGAAATGCCCAGAATTGAACTGAGAATTGCAACAGGGATGGACGNCATTAGTATTGATTATTTTGAAAGGCAGTGCCGTATATACAACCAAGCTAAATTCAGGTCTAGTCAAGTTATGTTTTCACGCTTATATAATTTTTCTAGATTTAGGTGAGTAATTTTCATTGCAAACCAGACTTTATGAACTTCATTTGGTCAATGGTACCCATGCTTGCATTTATAAAAAAATAATCTCAAATATGTGTGCAATCTTCAAAATACGCTACTGTTAGTAACAGACAATCGTCAATAGGATACCACCTATATTCCGTTAGTCACGTTTATTTTTAATCTTGTACTGTTATTGTGTCTTTTCATGCATTAATTCTTCATTCATAAACAACGGCCGTAAATTCACAGACCTGGTAAATTGATCCTTCGTCATGATATTTCTCGTTGCGATTCTATTGTTCAATTATTATATCGTCTCGCTTTTAATCTCAAATATTCCCGAATTTTAATATACTTTGTCAACATTAAGTGTTCTCGCTATCTCAAATATTCACATCTCTTAACATTCGTCATCAACGTTTTGTGCCCCGGTATCTCAAATACCTACTTTTCCGAACTGACGGTAGAGCTGGACTTCGAAACGTTATCTATAATTAAAGATACGATGAATTTATGTAGAATTTTCTTTGCTTTTAAATTTGGAAAAAATATTCTCGTCTCTTGATATTCGTCATCAACATAAAGTGTTCTCGCTATCTCAAATATTCACATGTCTTGATATTCATCATCAACATCAAGTGTTCCCGTTATATCATAGATCCCCTTGTCATAAAATTTTCTAGAAAGATACGATGAATTTGCGTTGAATTTTCTTTGATTATAAATTTGTGTTAATATTTGTTTTAATATTCGTCATCATCGTCCACCAGGACACAGCGACGAGCCTCGTGTCGGTGCCGGCCGACGTGTTCCGCAGCCCCGACGACGAGCCATACTACCGCATGCTGACCGAGCTGCAGGCCTGCGTGCCCGACACCGTCGGGGCAACTACCCACCATGAACCTAGACCTGCGTCGGGTTCCCTTGGCGGGACCGCGGTGGGTGGTGGTAATAAACCTGCCATCTCGATGGCAGCCCTGACCCTGGTCGGTGCCATCTGTGGTGGGCGGTGGTATTAAACCTGCCATCTCGATGGCAGTCCTGACCCTAGTGGTGGCCGGTGGCACTAAAGCCGCCATCTCGATGGCAGTCCTGACCCTGGTGGTGGTCGGTGCCATCTGTGGTGGGCGGTGGCACTAAACCTGCCATTTCGATGGCGGTCCGTAAGTTAGCCGTTGTGGTGATGGGTGCCACCTGCTGTGGTGGTGCCATCCGTTATGTGCTCTGCAGCTGAACTGATTGCAGACTTCGATAAATTTCTGCTCAAACTCATGACAATGCAGTAGAATTTAGGAACCTTGAAAGCTAGCACGTTTCGGAAGTGTTTGTTATACCTCAATGTTATGAGACAATCTTTGAAGACACGTTTTAGAGGGTATAGGTGCATTAAAAGAATTTCATTATGAAAAAATGAGAGAAGAATGAATGTGAAAGAATTTATTAATTGTTACACAGCTCCAGATCATAACATATGAGCATTAAATGGCCCAACGCCGCTTATGAGGTCGCAAATAAATTAAGCAGATTTTGTTTGTCATAAGCCATGTTGGCCTAACATGTTGTCAACGAAAATATAATTTCCTTTCACATTCTAATTGTATTCGTGTGCCATAAGTTGAACTTGAGTGTTACAAATAAATTTAACATAGCCGATATAAAATAACATGTTAATCGTTTGCAATGACGCTTTCTATTAAAAGTAAAAGATTCATGATTAAAACGGCACCAAAGGATCATTCATTTAACTATATCTTTATATCTTTTATATATTTTTTCTCGATCTTGTTTCAGGAATTATGATTTCAATTTATGATTAATGATTTTAGTGCTTAAACGAGGTGTTTACTCACTTAATGTTGCTTCAATGTAGTAATGTAAGTTGTTTTGATCAAATATTGTGGGAGCGAGCCGTTAGATCTCCTTCGTACTTTACGCATAATCAGTATGTTCTGTTCTTAATTTAGTCGATGCCGTATTGTTATTTCAAATAATTTTTATATTTTGGCATCAGCCATGAAGCTTTTTAGTGTAACGACATGGGCTTAGCCCTTGTTTCTATTATAAAAAATCCTGGCCTTGCTTTCCATATTGATGGCGAAAATTTCGGAATTTCAGATTGAGTTATATTTTTATATGAATTTCATATATCATACACTCTCACAGCATTTGTATAAATTTTATATATTATACACTCACACAGCTTTCGTATAAATTCTATATATTATGCACTCACACAGCTTTAGTTCAACCATGTAAAATTACCGATAGAATCGAGTCTCCCTAACAGAGGTCATTTTAGTTCGGGATACACATAAAGCTTGAAGATTCAAATTCGCCTCAATTGTGGCCAAATGCATCAAATTAAAGAAAAATCGAGACGACATAACGGCGACAAGTTTGAGTTCAGTTTTTAGTACTTGAACCATTGACGGGATGATTTGAACCGTTTTGACTTTAAGGAATGAAAAACCCTGTATCCAAAAAGTTCTTGCTCTGGAAAAATTTTGTTGGTGGCTCTTGAAGTGTCATGAGATAACCTACAGGTACAATTAAGAGATATTTATACTGGGTATTTCTATCACAAAAAGCAAGAGTTGAAAATGGTCCAAGTCATCCCGCTTTACGGTACCTTAAAAACTCACAACTAAAGCGTGAGGCTTTTTAGCGCATTTTCTCGTTTATGGAAAAAATGCACTATTGTGCTCGCCATGTCCGTCCGTCTGTCCGTCCGTCCGTGACCTCAAGTTTTCGTCGACGAGAAAATGCGCTCTCTGCCACTCACTGCAGTGAGTACTGAGTTATATAAATATATTTTTTTTGAATTCCCGGCTTGAAATTTATTTGTATTGAATTAGTTTGTAGGAGCTTTTGCCTTGCTCTGAGGCAGACGTACGATACAACCATGTCATGCATGATAAGGTTCATGTCAACTATTTATAATAGTACGTAATGTTAATAATACTACGTATTCACTGCTAAATTTTTTTAGCGATTTGCGTGCCTTTACACTCAGAGAAATATGTGTGACTTGTTTTAAATAGCGATGTAGTTTTATTCTTATGTGGGTCACCCTGACCCAGTTCGGCCCGGCAAAAGGGCTTATCAGAATGTTACGGGCAGAGAGTGCGTCACTATCTGGACAATGTTACCTGCATTTATCTGAGTGTAAGGCCGTTGTTTCTGAGCGCCTCCACGGAGCCCTCGATATCTCACTATATAACTCAGTTTTGTATGAAATTTAGTAAAAAAAACTCCACATTAATTCACTTATATCGTAATTGAAGACAATTTGGAGCCCAGCTCCATTGGTCTTGGAAATGTTTGAAATTAATTTATGATTTTAATTTACGTATCGTTTTATATGCTTTCAAATTTGTGCCCGAATTTAACCAAAATGATGCTATAAGTTCTGGTATTTAGTTATTTAGTTTTGAATTATGATTTCCTGCATTTACCTCCGTTACGATTGTCATTCTTGTTGCTGTTCTTTATTCTATCTTCGTAGTTCCTTTCTTCGTTCTATTTCTTCTGGCTTCCGAGATGATTAATAATTTTTTATACTACTGAAAATTTTAATGTTTGAATTACATTATTCTTAGTATATTAAAAGTAATTATTTTATGCTAGTGTGGAAAGTGCAGTTAGCGTCCGTCCGTTTATACGTAGCCGTCCGATGTTATTTACTAAATTAGACAAAGATTCGATCTGTATTTTATTGTCCTATTATTCGAGGAAATAATATTCACATTCATAAAATGAACTTTTAATACAAACATGCATGACTGAACAATGAATACATTTACTGTCATTCAGAAAAATGAGTGAGACTTTGTCCCAATAGCGATTCACGTTTCGCCCTCGTGTATGTCTTCCTGACACAATTTGGCCCGGCAAAAGGGCATATCACTGTTGGTCCGCTCTCTGTTTGGACTGTGAGTAAAAACATGGATCGCTATTGGGACAATATGCCCTTTATCTTCCTGAGTGCATGGTCTTCTTTTCTTTATCAATACTAGACTCGAGTATTATATTGCTATGGGTTTCAAAGACAGCAAAGCTGCACCGACAGATAACATTAATTATTATTTATAGTAGCTAAGCAATGCACATACTGAGCCAGGCATCCCTGAACACACAGCAATGAATGTCTACAAACGAACCACATCGAAAATAACTTTCCAACGTTAATTTATTAAGGCGAAGCGTCTAGGCTTACAATGTATACACGGCGACAACAGACCTCTCTGCTGCTGGTGATATCAATCTTGAGTTACGCGTATGCTACCGCTACTGCCAGCATGAACTGCTGTTCGCAACTGACCTTTGCAAATGTTGTTCACAAACGCTGTTTGACACTGTTGTTCGTAACTGGCGTTTGCAGCCGATGTTTGCAACTGAAGTTTGCAAAAGATGTTCACAAACGCTGTTTGACACTGCTGTTCGTAACTGGCTTTTGCATCAGCTCTTTGCAACTGACGCTAGCAAATGACGTTCACAAACGCTGTTCGCAACTGGCGTTCGCAAATCCTTTCGTAACAGGCGTTCGCAACCACTGTTCGCTTTCAAGTGCGTCTGATGGGAACGATTTTGGTTTTGTTTTCTCAAAAGTAAAGAATTTTTTGCACGCTTTGCTCGAAATGTTCAAGAAAAAGTGCGTGTTTCGCTATTATCATGGCTGTCAATCTTCACATGCCGTATGATTTTTTTTGTAAGATGATTGAGGATCCTGTATGTTTATATTTCATCAGAACGTTCACTGATGATCATGCGCATATGTTAATAAAGATTAGTGATGACTTTTGAGGTACGTTAAAAAGTTTAATTTCATTTAACGTCTTCAAGATAGTAAAATCAAATATTATGTTTCATCACCCGAAAGTTTCTACAGTGAATTCACGAAACTTTGTTTAGTTTCTGCAACGTTACAACCATCAAGAACATACAGGTTGAAGGGGACAGACTTGGGTGAGGTTGTCAACAATCTAAACAATATTCACATTAACAGCATAGGCTTCTAAATGGACCACTACGTTGAACATGAAGCTCTTTATGAACGCACGATGGCACGACAATTTTAACACACACAGAAACGTTGTCACCAGAAAAATGTAAAATGCCGGCAAGTTTTGCACAATTTGCTTTTACAATTTAACTAATTTGCATTGTACTAATTATGCCACTTAACTTGGCAAACTTCGCATCACTAACAACATGAAGGCTTCAACATTTGCATTTAATCCAGAAACTCACGAAATTAATTACAATTGATGTTTATTAAGTTATTAAAGTAAATATAATGAATAATTTTACATTTTAATAAATGGTGCTTGGCCACCTTGAGTGCCTTTTGCAATTTATTTTCAAGGATTTGAGTAACACTTGCTTAATGAGCCTCAACAATGATGATTATTACAAGACTCTAGGTTCTCTTATGAGGACAACAGTGAAGTTCATCACCATTGTGAGGGGTCAGGGTCGCTATCTCAGACCCTGCTGGGGGCGGAGGGCCGGGGTCGTTCGCTCAGACCTTGCTTGGGGCGGTAGGGTCGGGGTCGCTCTCTCAGACCCTGCTAGGGGCGGTAGGGTCGGGGTCGCTATCTCAGACCCTGCTGGGGGCGGAGGGGGGGTCACTATCTCAGACCATGATGGGGCGAGGGGTCAGGGTCGCTATCTCAAACCCTGCGGGGGGTGGGGGGCCGGGGTCGTTCGCTTAGACCCTGCTAGGGGCGGTAGGGTCGGGGTCGCATTCGTCAGGGGGCTCGGGGTTGGACTTAATGGAGTCCCACTCGTCGCTCGCCATCTCCTTCAGGGCTCTGTGAGAGGGCCGGTCATTTTAAAACATTTATATTATGAAGGTGTTAATTGCTTTATATTGTATTGAAACTAATACATTTACATTTTAAAGATAGTAATGTTTTTAAAACAAAAAAAAAATAAACCAATACTATAATAGAACGGAGATATAACAGAGCCAGCGCAGAGTCGACCCGACCCCAGGCCTGTCCTCGAGCCAAAACATAACAGAACAGAAAAAGCACAGCACGGTCCCGAACACAAAACGCAACGCACCAAATCAAATTTGCTTAACCGAACCGAATCCTCGCCGATTCTGACCAGAAACTGGCGCACAGAGCTGGGATCGAACCCGCGCCTCTCTGCGCCAATCCTGGTACTCTGAACTGTAACCATTGGGCCACTAATTGCTTTATTTTGCATTGAAATTTTTGAGGAAGAATGACTGAATCACACAATAAAACAAAATAAAGTCATATGAACTCTATACAGATCTGTTGAAATATATTCAAATGAACGTGATGAACACCGGTTGACAAAGAATGATGGTCCGGTAGACAAAGAAAAATCCTTAAAGGCGTTTCCAAATTGGTTCCCCAATACTGCAATAAAAAAATTAACGACTCACTATAATTGAACGGATACTACCCAAGCTAATAACCTACTCAAATTTATGAATCAAATGATGCGACCAAAAAAAACCTAAAATTTTGTTGCGTATTAGTGCGGAAAGCTTACAGGAAGGAAGTTAACATGTATTCAAGACGAAGTTAGAATAGGATAGTCTATAGTTGGAGATTTGAAAATTAGAAAAAGATAAGAAACGTAGGCCTAGGATATTGAAACTGGATCCACTGCAAAACTAGCAAACACGCTTCAATGTATTTGAAATTCAATGATTTGATTAATGATACAAAACTTGATCGAGCAAATTGTCTAGAGCAGCGTAGAAAAATTGAATACAGAGCATAAATAAATAAATACAAAAACATTCACAATATAGTGAAAAGCGAAAAATAATGTTTTAGGACTTAAAAAGCACCTGCTGCTGCGCTGGCTGAAGTAAAAGAATTTAATAATTGAGAATTAATTTTCTGAAACAGCTGAGGCACGTACGCTGAAAGAAGTTTTTCGCGCGAGATTGGCTATCGTATGAATGCTGAATTATATATGAAAACCCTAGCTGAAACTACTATTTATGTTTACTGCGTAACTAAGTACAAAAAAACTCTGAATACAACATAAACGACGTAACGTCACTTAATATCTCAAAATTAACTAAGAGCAAAAATGAACAATGATGGAAAAAATTTCTCAGTAATTAATACATTATATTTTAGAGATATTACAGTTATTATATCATGAATATATTAATACCTGTATATTACGAAGATATTCATATTGTTGCATTATACAGGCATTAATAACATTTTACGATAGAGGAAACAATTAATACTTTCATGTTATGGAGATAATAATTTCTCTGTTTCATGAAGGTATTAACATCACTATACATAGAATAAAGTTATTAATACTTGTACTAGTAGAAGTAGAAGAGAAGTAGATGACTTGTGATGTACAGTAATTACGTAGATAATTCCTAGTCGTTATCGATGCACTCTTCAACATGGATATCGAATAATGGTGATAGGAATGCGTAATCAATAGTTAGGAAAATGTGTAACGGGATGCGAATAAATAACGATGATAGGAATGCGTAATAAGTGTTAGGAAAATGTTGAACGAAAAAGGCTTAACATTTAGGAATAAAAAAACAATTAGTACCGGTATAGATTACTCATGATACGATAGCGGTCGAGCAAACATAATTTTCTAGAAGCGAGCTCGAGTTGAGCTATAATTCCATAACTTTATAAATTTATCTAAAACCCTACTTTAACAATAACTCTAAAACTACAACTGTAACTGATGTTCAATTATACTTATAAATTGGACTCTATACACGCATTTATGGGCAATTACATACTGTAAATTATCTTACATTGACCTTTACTGTTTATAGTAGCTATTAGCACGCGTTATTTATTTTCAGCAGAATTAAAATGAATTGCTGAAATTCGAAGATCAATTTAGCATAATTACACTATTCTTATAAATACACTATTATTATAATTACACTATTATTATAATTATACAATTTAGTATAATTACACTATTCGATGTTTGACGATAATAAATTGAGTTAGGTACGCCGAACAATTACACCCAGAAAATAAAGCGAGGCATATTGTCCAAATAGTGATACTCTTTCTCATCCACAATGAAAGCAGTGAGCCTGTGAGCCAACGTAGCACTGATACGCCTTTTTACCGAGCCAAACCGGGTCAGAATGACCCACACAAAGGTAAAAAATGCTTTGCTATTTGGACAATGTTTCACTCACTTCTCTGAGTGCAGAGATGAATTATTCAGGCAAAGATACAATAGAAAAATCCTCACCCATGACTGGCCTCATGAGGCTCCACTGGTCAGGCTTCATGGAACTCTTCCTTTGAACAGAGCATCAACTTTAGTTCTAACCCACACCCATCTGTGTCGTATGTGATGTATTTTACCAGCTATGCTTCATTTCAAGATGCTTTTCACACCTTAAATGAGTCGTAGGTGCTATATTTTACCAGCTCTTTTTCATATCAAGATGCTTTTCACACCTTAAATGAGTCGTAGGTCCTATATTTTACGATCTCTGCTTCATATCAAGATGCTTTCCACACCTTATATGAGTCGTAAGTGCAATGTTTTACTACATTGAGTTTGCGGCATCGTTGTCATCTTACTCACTGACAAAAATAATACATTTGTTATTACATTACACACTGGCTACCATTCATCAACAATCACCGCATACCAACAACCATACGTTAACCATCAATCCATACACAAATGCTGCCACACCTCTGCTACCACACATACGTATGCCATCATTCATCTCTTATCGTTTCGTACTCGGAAACTACACATCACTCATCACCACTGACCTGCGACAGTAGAAGATGGTGAGGATGATGATGATGTTGCCCAGCACCAGCACTGTCATTATGGCCACCGGAATGTAATAATCTGAAAAACAAATTATTAATCTGAATACTGTTCTGAAATGCCCAGAATTGAACTGAGAATTGCAACAGGGATGGACGAGATCAAGCATCGCAAATCGTGGCTGCTAAAATCAGGGAGGGCCTTAGAGAATACGGCCCAAAGCCTCATCCATCTATGACCTCAGCGCTGTCTAGTGTCCGGGCCTCTTTCAACAAAGTCTTTTGACATTTAGTCTTCTTCCTATTAGATAAATATCCTTCATAGAGGGATCCTCATACCAAAACTTAATCCTTAGCTCTCACTTTCATCGAATCCTCTTGCTTAACAAGGACCACCTCTTACTCAGGCGCTCGCCACCTAGACCGCCTTGCAGCAAGTCATCTTGCTTAGCCGGGACTTACCCTTACTAACGCCTCCCCTCACCTTACAAGTCCTGCTTGACTAGGACATATATCCCCACTCAAACCACCCCTCACCAGACAAAGAGTCCTCTACTCGATGGGGTTTTTTCCTGTGACACCTACTCGCTGTAACCTCTCACAGACCAATTCAGCGATCATCACAGACCCTTCTACTCGCAGCTCCCAAAGACCTTTGCTTCTACTCGCGACTCTCACCCATTGAAAGCGACTCTCACCCATTATAAGCGAGCCTCACCCAGTATGCGGGAAAAATGGGACTTCACGAGGATATCGACGTTTGCCGTCTCATTGAAGAGACGCTGGAACTCGTCTTGTGTGATTTCGCCTGCCGCCAGCAGATCTTGCAGGCCTGGGCAGTAATAAATAAAAAATATTAAGCCTGATATACTAAAGGTAGGCCAATTTGATTTAATTCATGTAACAATAGCAACTATCAAATTAATGTCATTTGACGAGAAAGAAACGTAGACTTTTCAGAGTTTGTAAAACGCTTTTCGGTGATTCAAATACAAATTTTTTAGACCAATCCTTCCCTTAAGTTTTTCAATGCCTTTCCTCTCACTGTGAGCACATTTTCAGGTCCACGTAATTTCACGACACGATAAGTATCCTGGGTACACGACCCACCAGCCTCTGTATATTTGTGGTGCTTGCAAACTTCGAACACACAAACATTTAGAAATACATGACAGATAATAATCTACGTAAGTTTGATCGAAATTTCATATAAATTTCGAAATATTTCATATATATTTCGGAATATTTCATAAAAATTGCGAAATTTTTCATATTAAAGTAAACTAATTCACTGAGTTATTTAATACAGAAAAATAGTTGAGTCTTCCTGTTTAATGTTAATTGATCTAACCGACGCAGTCGTCCACAGCAGGCCACATCTGCTGTCTACACTCCAGCATGAGGTACTTGGCCACCGCCCCATCGTCGTCTCTGACGAAGGCGTGTCCGTCTCTGCACGCGAGCTTCGCGTGGGAGGCGTTCCGGAAGACGGCGGTGGCGTTCGCAGGCACAGGAGGATTTGGGCACCCAAAGGCTGGGGAGAAAGCGAGGGGGTACTTTAGTTATTTATTTTTTTATTTTTATTTTTGATACGTGTACTTTACTTCGCTACCTAAAGATTGTGGGGCACATGTTTCTTTCCCGAATGGGAATCAAAACGGTGAATGTGGTAGGTTTATGTGAGATGTGGGAGACCCAAGTATATTGTTTGGCTACCTAACATTTGTTTTTCGTGTTTCCTTCCCGAGTGAGAATTAAAACAGTGTATGTGTTTTGTTTATATGAGGCGCAGGAAAGACACAAATATTTTATTTAGTTACCTAAAAATTGTTTGGCATATGTTTCTTTCCCATATCTAATTAAATCCAGTGGATGTGTTTTTTCTGAGATGAGTAACTAAACCAACAAACTAGGCGAGATGGAGTAGAAAAATACAATCCTGATTGCATTAATATATATTAATTATTGATCCATTGAAATCAGTTATATTTATTAATATTATATAAATTATTAATGCAATTTTGTATTTAAATGGACCATATATGAATGAGTCACTATCTCATATTTCATTGAGGTGACCGAGTGATCACCCAAAGAATAGCAAAATTGAAGTAATGAGTTTCGGGGTTGAAACCAAACTAACTATATAAATTCTGTAGTGCCTTGAATCAGCGACTAGTTAAACATTGCAAAATTTTTAACGCTGACATAACTTTTTGTAATTTTTTCATCAAATTATACATCTTAATGTTATAAATATTTTTTCATGAAAATAATGAAGCCGCACAAGAAACTAAATATTGATAACTTGTATCACCTTTATAATATGCAAGGAAGCCCCTAGCGGGCACCATCTGCTGGTCGGTGTGCAGAGTGATGTTGATGATGTGGTGCTCTGACTGTACCAGCTCTGGACGGTGCAGAGTACCACAACGCTGGTACAGTCGCCCCGACTCGTCCTGCACCGTGACCGTGTCCCGACATGCCCCGCCGTCCCTCTCTGGATTAGGGACGGAAATTTCAGTATATTCATTTTCAAATATTCATCTTAAAATATTCATACAAATATTCAGTGCCGACGATGGGCTAATCCGATGCAAAGGGCTTATCAGGCAATCACAAAACACGTTTCCTTAAAAAAATATCATCCATGGACGTTACTTATTGGATGATTTTTTTAGTGTCGCTCTTGACTCCATTAGAGGTAGGAATAACTCATTGATATGAATTACTGCTGACAGTGAGTGTCTCATAGGGCTGATAGTGTTTTTGTTACAAACTAAAATATAGTAGTGCTGATATGATAGTAAATGACTATTCTAAATGATGGACCGAATTTATTAAATTCGTATTTACTAAAGTACAAATTCAAAATTAATAATTTAGACACCAATAGAAAGATAAAGGCTCAACTTTTCAAACAGGACTTCATTTTACAACAGGATGGGGCTCCGGTCCATTGGCACCTCTATGTCCGAAATTTTTTGAGTCAGTCACTTCCTGAGCGTTGGGTAGGACGCATAGGAAATGAAGATCTGGCTCAACATTTCTGGCCACCGAGATCACCTGGTTTCACCCCATGTGACTATTTCTTATGGGGTTACGTCAAGGAAGCTGTTTAAGTCCCGCCTCTACCAGCAACTCTGGTTGATCTGAAGAACCGTATCACTGCTACGGTGCACTCAGTAACAGAAGATATGCTTTCTCGTGTATGGGTCGAGTTTGGTTACCGTGAACATATTGAACTTTTATAATATGTAAAAAACTTTAAATCCTTCTCGTTCCATTGGTGTTTAGATTATTCATTTAAATTTACTTTACTTTAATAAATACGAATAAAATTTGATAAATAAATATTTACTTAAATAAACACGAATTGTTTAATATGGGACCATCATTTAGAAAAACCCTGTAATATTGTTACTAATTATTAGAGTACAGTAGTGCCGATATTTACGCTATATTTTGATTAGAATCTAGTTGTATACGTCATGAAAACGTACAAGGAACCCTCTGTAGTTTCACTAACCTTTGAGTTGAACGTCGGTGAAGCTGAGCGACATTTTCTGGCCAGGGTCTAGCGACACAGTGAAGTCGCAGGGTTCTGGTCCTATGTAGAACTTAGGGTAGCCTGGTGACCTCAACCATCCTGATGGTCCTGATGCCACTTGTCGTATGGCACCGTTAGCCAGTTTCCTTGATATAAATACAATTATTGTATCGTTTCTTAATTATGAAGAGTTTTTTGTCTATAGCGCCATAATATTGTAAAGATATTAGGGTTTCGAGCCCATAAGTATGTAGAGGTATTATTTTATCGAGATGTAAGCCAATCTAGCTAACAGCGTACAGTATGCACGACAATAGGTCACAGCATACCGTGCTTCCATTGTACCGTGCACGAGTCATAAGTCATTTCGCAATAAATCGCAATTATTTCAAATCGTTATCGCGACATTTTCTAAATGTCCTAATCGCGACAAGGACAGACACTCACAATTGCGATTTGAATGAAAACATTCAAATCGCAATAAATGGCAAATCGTGAATGTTTTGCTAGTTTGCAATATGATAGCGACCATAGTTAGATTATCTTGCAAACTCAGAGAGAGAGAGAGATATTTTCTACACTCTGTCATCGCGCTGCACTTATCACGAAACCTTCACTTATCGTCACAGCACCCACCGTTGACACACGTATACTGGGCAACAATGATGCCCTGTTGCCAGTATGACACCTTTATCCTTACCCAGTTTGGCTGGGCAAAAGGCGCATCATGCAACGATACATCGGCTATCTGGTCGTGTTGCGAACAAAAAAGTGCGTCACTACTTGGACAATTACACCCATTCACTTTACTCCGTGTTGACCTAATAAATAATGAATATCATACTTATGGTTGAGGTAGTGCAGTACAGGCCCCTTCATGTGCTGCCTGTTGTATGATGGAATGGAGCAAGGTTTATCTCGTGACATGACCTCGCCGTACAGATAGGCTGATACCACCACCACCTCCTGGTCACTCATACATGCCAGCAGCAGCGGCTCGTCCACACACGCCTCCGCTTCCTTCAGCTCCAGACCATCTGTGAACCAAGACTCGGGTCATATAAAAAGAATTTTCTTATATAAAAACGAGAGACTTTACTAAAAATCGTCTCTTTGACTAAATTCCCCGGAGACTTGGATCAAATAGAAATAAATTTCTTGTATACTGATGAGAGTCAGTATACAAGAAATATTGACCAAAGCTCCAGACCATCTTTGAACCATGACTCGGGTCAAATAAAAATAATTTTCTTATATAAAAACGAAAGACGTTACTAAAAATCGTCTCTTTGACTGAATTCCCACGATACTTGGGTAAAATAAAAATAAATTTCTTGTATACTGACGAGTGTTAGCAAAAACGGAATGTTACCTAAACTTAATTTTTCCGAAACTCCGGTGGAAGAGTTGCGCAAATGTTGCAAAAAAACCGTACGTTTCCTTGACTCAATCAATTATCCCCAGACTCTGTTTTCTTTTTTCTGAAGGATAATTTACTGGATAATTTACTGGACCATTAGAATAATTTATTGTGATTAAATGATGATACATGACGAATGCGTGTTTAAATTTAAATATGGATGCGATGTTCAGATTAAGACTTTATAATGAGCAATTGCAAATTTTCGACGGTAAGAAATATAAAGTAATACTTTTACTTCTATTCTGTATTGAACATATTGTATATAAATTATGAATGTCCTTCCAACACAATAATAAAAATTATTCCTTCTAAGTGGATCACATATTATATCTTTAGCACAGAAGTCGAGGAAACATTAGCAAAAACGAAAAAAAATATAACTCAGTACTCACTGCAGTGAGTGACTGAGAGCGCAATTTCTCGTCGACGATACTTGAGGTCACGGACGGACGGACAGACAGACAGACGGACGGACATGACGAGCACAATTGGGCATTTTTTCAATAAATGAGAAAATGCGTTAAAATTTTAACTCACTACTCACAGTAATGAGTGACAGAGAGCGCATTTTCATGTCCGTTCGTAACTTGCAGTCACGGACGGACATGACGAGCACAATAGCGCCTTTTTTCCATAAATGAGAAAATGCGCTAAAAAGCTTCAACTTTTTGCCTTGGGCCGCGAGGTACGGAAGCTCGGGCTCCCGACTGTACGACTCAAGTTTCGTGATGAATGATGTGCTGCTCAACTTAGAGCACCTAAAGTTTTCTTATGATCTGCCAAGTTGCGGAGAGCTTTAAAGACTTGAGAAAAGATCCTTCGTAATTAAGTCCTCATTTGCGATGCAGGCAGAGACCAGTTCGTTGTTTTGGAAGTTTGTTCATGAGAGGATGGGTGGGTGGGAGGCTAGAACGAATGTTCGGTGAGTGTTTTTTCGGCTTGTGGATGAAGGGAAGAGAAACGGGGAGGAAAATGAACGAATGTTCTGAGAAAGTTTTTCGGTAGGTGGAGGGAAGGAGGAGCAACATAGACGAATGTTCGTCATGAGAAAAAGTTTTTCTGTAGGTAAGGGAAAGTAAAGGGAAATGAGGAAGAATTTTAACAAATGTTCTGAAACAGTTATTATCCTGGTGAATAGAATAAAATAGAATAGAAGTGTCGGCATTGAAGAAATAGGCCCATGGCCTGTTGCCGATTCTTGAATTTTGAAGGCAAATGGGAAAGAGGATAAAGGAATTTAAATTCAAGGAATTAGTTTTCTTGCCTGTCGAAGAAAAATGAAAGGTGAATGGAGAATAACATGAACGAATGTTCAGAAAATAACTCTTGCAGCGGGTGGACAAGGAACGAAAAAAAAAAATAGAACGGTAGGAAATGACAACTTGGACTGATGCTGCGTTCATGCATGCGGAGTTAATGCAATCGCATTACAGGTATTGGTTATTATATTTTATTAAAATTGACCATTTTAGTTTAAATCTCTATAGTAATTATTCGATGTTTGATTGTGTAACTAATGCAGTTTTATTTCACAAATGGATCTATTCCCTTAAACAAATACTTTAATTTTGCATTGGATTGAACTTTTATTGAATAAGATTTATTTAAATTTTATACGAATAAAAAAATAAGGTACGATAAATGAATAATAAAATGATTAAAAATTCTCATTTGACGCTGTCCAGGAAAGCGAAGAAACGTATTTATAATCGAGAAGCTCGTTTGTTTTGGTATGAGCTACTAATTTGAATTTAACATATTAACTGCAGTTCATCAACTGGCTATGTCTGATGCAGCGCTCTTAATTGAGATCGCGGTGTTCAATTTCCTCTGTTCCGCACCATAATTCGCCATTTATTATACCTGATAATAATTGAATTTTTTTCCTCGTCTTTGTGTGGAAACTACTCTGTAATGATGCCTGTACACTGTTGATGCTGTGTACATGCACCAACAGTGTAAGTGATCTCTGCAGTGTTGCCACCTAGCGCTCCACGCACGATCAATATGACGACGCATAGTATATCGATCGCCGGCGCGTCACGTTGCATTTTTGTGCGCATGCCTTGTGCGCAAAAAACTCGAGGGATGCGCAGCGAAGGCTTGAATTGCAGGCGCATAAACTGGCGTCGATTGAAGCTCTCCGAGAAGTTTGGCTTCACGGAACATTTTACTGAGCATTATTGCTATTCAATATAGTGTAAGAACGTCGTTGAAGTCACATTATTCAACTCTGATATTTATTAATTTAAATCATGAAAATTCGCGTGCAGAAAAATACCGTGATATCGCATTTTTTCGCCACAATTTTTTATTCTTTTGAAAGATATGATGAAATAACATTTCAAACCTGACTTTCTTTACTGAAATGGAATTGTAAACGGTAAAGATTCCTTCATTTTATTTCAAACGTAACGGTTCGTCAAGCATATCAATAGCCATTTCTACTTCAAACCTGTTTTTGAAACTGCTTCATCAAGCTTGAATTTCTCTTTAAAATTTTCAGTTGATTCAGAATGTGGTAAACCGTTTGATAAACTTGGCTGCATTGACCACGGACACTTTCATAGCGTCACTTTAACCGCCACATTGTAGGCCGAGTTCAGGATAAATCCAACATAAACCTAACTCAAGCCGCGGGATGATGCTGGCGCTTCCAGAAATCCTTTCACTCGATTTTTCTGGGCCATCGAGCACGAAATATCGCCCTGAAAGCAATAGCGTGGCTTATACGTTTCTCTTTTTCCAAGGAGCGGACTGCGGTATCACCTTCACAGCTTCGCCCAGACAGGCCTCTGCGTCCGCAGTATATTGGACCGCGGCAGCATTTAGCGTGAAGTATATATAAGTTTGTGCTGCATTTTACATATAATTGAATACCGTATTTACGGACTCGTCTTGTGAGCATTTAGTGGCTGCATGCCAAAAGGCTAAACCTCTGCGGTATATTGGTTCGCGGCAGCATTTAGCGTGAAGTATATATAAGTTTGTGCTGCATTTTATATATAAATGAATACCGTATTTAGGGGCTCGTCTTGTGAGCATTTAGTAGCTGCATGCCAAACGCCTAAACGTCTGCGCTATATTGCAAAGCTACAGCATTCAGCGAGGTCAGCTATAACGGTTAATTGTTGGCCCAGATGTCTCGGTCAAACATGCAGCTGCCATCGAGGTTATTTGATTCGAAGATGACAATTTGAAAGGCATTTAGTTCTTGCACGGTAAAGATTGGATTAAAATTGTCAAATAATGAGGTTTTTGCACGATAAAGATTGGCTTAAAATTTTCAAATTGCAGGGTTAAAGAAACATTCGAATGGGAAAAATTATCACAAGAACAATGTTAAATCAAAATGCTCCAAACGTATGCCTTCCCATTCAAATAGATGTCGTGGATTAACCCCATCCATCCAGAGTATTGACCTGCAATTCAAGTGCCTGGTAAATCCATTAAAAAATTAATTTCTCAAAACTTTTGCGACAGAACTTGCGCCTAACGAATCCGGAGAGCAATAAGATTTCCGAAACTTATTTCATGTTTACAAATAATGTTTTATTGTGTTTGATACACAACGTAATATTTTTGAAAAAAAAATAGGTTGCAATACTATATCAAAAGAGAATGGTTTCAAGTTTAAAATTCAACTACCATGAGAAAAAAATAGAACAGATGAATAATATTTTGTATCGATGGCTGTTGGATTCAGGACCAAGGATGCCAGACAAAGGATTTCTTCACTGTCAGAACTTTTTTCTCTGCCATCCGCAACTTTTCGACCCTCTAAGAGATTTGTGAGTTAAGCCACTATTTAGCACTACACTTCAATTGAAAAAAATTAGAATGGCTAGTTAGGGTGAAAATTATGCATTACCCGCGAATAAAAAGTCAATTCTTGGTAAAAAGTCAGTTTTCAACAAAAATTCAGATTAAAAAAGTAAATCTTCAACAAAAAGTCAATTCTCAAAGAGAAGTCATTTTCAGCATAAAATAAGTTTTCAACCAAATAGCCAGTTTTCGACATGAAGTCAGTTATTGACAAAAAAGAAGGGCCAGAATAGAATTTAGTTCTCTCCAAAAGAGTTTTCGAGGAATTCGTACTCGCGTCTAATGTAGTTTAATTTGGTACTTGAGAGATTCACAATCAAAATATGATACTCATTGACTATTATGATTTTGTGTTAGGGATATTATGAGTTCATAACACAAGCAAACAATATCACATTTGACATCCACAAAAAATACACGCAGGGTCAATTATTACAAGGATACGATTTGGTTTGAAATATTTTGTATTGATTCTTTGACACAATTTCATCAACTAAATATGAACCCCCAAAGCCTACACGAACTTATTACAAAATGCTCTACATATTGTTTTGCATCACGACCGTTTATACGGGTTAGTATATATGGCATACTGTATATACTAAATACCGTCGTATGAACAATATATGGTAATTTGCTATCTTCTCAATACATATAAGCCAACCAACTCTCAACCAACTCTCGAGAGAAACAAACAAAAATAAGTCACTGGGACATTTCATGCATGACATGTTGCTGTTAATTTTGTCTTGATATGTTTTGTCTGTTATTTTTGTCTCTGAATAGAAAGTCACATATTTAGATAAAGAAATAATTATTTGAAATATTATTAGCAGTAATGAATATAGTAATTGCTGATTGATTAAGAAAACCAATGATATTTAAAAAATTAATTAACATGTTATGTGCTCACCTGGAAATTTGTAAGGCTTCTGTTGCCTGCTCGCGGTGCTCGTGAGCATTAGCGTCGCGAGCAACACACCCGTGAGCGCACTCCGCGCCATCGCTAATATGAGTCAAGTTGACCCACTCAACATCTTCTGTGCACTCCAATAGGCCAAACTGCAGCGTAATAATCTATGGGTTTATTCCATGCTACTAATACGCTCTTTGCAAGCTTTTGGATCAATTTCTGCGTATAGTTTTTACTGAAAAGTTGGATATGAAGATTAGATTAAATTAATATCTGAGATTCATTAAATTTTGATTTGAGGGATGAATTCTATCATCGAAAAGCTTTAAATCAACCTTGACTTATTCTATACAACTCATTGCATGCAAATATACTTTATATATATAAGGTAGAACCTGGATTAAATACTGCAGATTATTCATGACGCTAGTATAATTTAAAAGAAGTACATTAAAATTTGATTTTTAATTTAAGACGTCTTTAGAGTTATTTTCTCTAGTGGTCTATAATAGTTACAATAGAGCGGCCAAATAATTTTTAACACTAAACTCTACAGAAGTTCTAAATACAAACAGCATTTGGTTTAATCATTTCGTTTCGGCCAGGAACAGCAGTTACGGAGGCGCCGTGATGGCTTTAATCAGCCTGCCAAGGTCGCTCCTTAATTGAATGTCTGAGCGATGTTGCATCGCGATCTAATTTACTGATAACATGTACGATCATTTAAGGTGAGTTCATGATTAACATAATGTCCCTGCCAAGGTTGGGTAATTAGGGACGTAAATTGAACGATATTTCATTTACCGGAATATTAATTACAAAATTTTACCGGAATTTACCGGAATATTAATTACCAAATTAGACAGCGGTAGTGAGATTAGCTTGAGTAGAATATCTTTCAACAGCAGACTGCCCCAATTAAGGGCCTCAACAGAAATGAAACTTACACATAAAGAGTGAAAACTCTAGGAGAAACTTACATCTCCTGTTGCCAAAATAATTATTCTAATGAAATCGGTAATTATTTATTGCGCTGGAGCCGAGTAGAGATCTGACAGGGACTGAGATATAATTATCCCTGATAATAAACTGGTGTTATTTTGTTTGTGGTGTCTTATTAAGTTTTCACAATTCTTGGTAACTCATGCGTAAGTGCATCTGTTCATGCAATTTTTTTTATATTAAAGATTACATTTGCCTAACATGAGCACACGACCGTTTTGATTGTACAATTACAGAATTTCAGCATTTCGATTGGCTATATAAAATTGCTGTTTTCGTAAGTAATAACTTTGGTATAGATTTGGCTCGGATGAAAGTGTTCAGTAATTGCTACATTCAGTAATATATTATTGCTATTATTACTTATACACAGTACAAGCTAACCAGTAATCGGAACTAGTGCGATTCTTCTATTCTATGCGATGCTAGTGAACTAGAAGGGCTAGTAAATGATAATAGTGCGATTATTCTGTTCTATGCGATGCTAGTGAACTAGAAGGGCTAGTAAACGATACTAGTACGTGAATAATGCTCAGGTAATTCTGACTTTAGTCTATATTTTAATATTAAACATAGCTTATGGAAAGTTGTGAAGAGGGGCCGAGCGATGTTAAGCAATTACAGGCAGGCTGTGACTTGACCGCAGTGTTAAAGCAGAAAACCGTGAGAGCGAGTTTGTTTATAGTTTGGAATGACCTAGAGTACCAAAGGGCTGACCCTTGTGGAACTGTCGCGGCGTCCCATTTTAGGCTTATATGTGCGCGACGTCTGCCTATATAATGACCCTAAAATTCGCGCTAGAAGGTTGTTCCACAGTGGTGACCGTGGTCTCTGCTACGGCTCAGGCTTTTGGGCGGCGGGTCGAGAAATAACGGCTACGCGAGTAGTCGAGTCATTAATACCACTACGACTTCGATATAACAACGTCAAAAATCTACAAGGAACTGCTACGACTTCGATATATTTATGTACGGTCAACATCAAAAATCCGGCTGCGTCTCAGCCGTGAAACAACGCGAGAGGCCACTTGACGTCCGTCAATTATGACGCTGGCGATCAGATGATTCAAGTTTTCGAGCACTGAGAATTATATCATCAGTACGGTCATCAGCACGGTATGGTCACAGTTGTGGTCAGTAGCTGTAAGGTCACGATCACTAACAGCAGAAGTACGGCAATGAGCTTGGAGTAACATCATCGACGACAAAGACTACGATAATATTCAAAAGTATGGTCGTTATAGAACAACCTACGGCCGGACTGACCGTGAGACATCTATATGACTGGGCTGACCGTGGGACATCGGAGACTGACCGTGAGACTGGCCGTGAGACATGTGACTGGTTGTGAGGCATATGACTGGACTGACCGTGAGACTGACTGTGAGACATATGACTGGACTGACCGTGCTCGCGGAGAAAAAACGGCCGCGGGCAGCGGGGATGCCCGGCCGCTGTACGGCCGCTGGAAATATGGCCGCAAACATGTGTGTGAAGTACGGTCGTTTAAGACAGTCGTGCTACTCAACGGAATTGCAACGGATCAACGTTTCTGGTAAAAGTATGAGATTTTAGTGTCGTTAACTGATAGATTCTTAGCTTAGAGACTTTTGTCATCGTATGAAATTTGTATGTACTAGTTTAATATTGAATGTACAAGTGTTTCATTATATCCCTCTCTCTGTACGATTTTGCCGTAACCTATTCATTCGAGAACTTATACTCGAATACTCCGAGTAAAGCCTAACTGCCTTAGACACCACATTTGCAACCTGACTAAATTAAAGAAATTTCTGGTCAATAATAAGATTATAATGATGAAACCAATCTTCAATGGTATAAATTTCCATAAACTAATCATGCGGTTGTTCTATACTATGCGATACTAGTGAATTTACTGGGCAAGTGATGTAGCAGTAAAAGTCCACGGGTTTTGAGTCTGATATTCTAATATAGACTCAGCAGAAACGAAGAATGCTATTGTTTTGATTACAAATTTGCTAAAAATTAATTCACGCATCCAATTGTGATGCAATAACTGGATTAATTTGAATAAAACGCGTTCCTTAAATCAGCGTAAAAGTAATAAAAGTATATACCATTCCTTAATCATCTCGAAACCACATCGGAAATTCATGAGTTTAGTACCTTTTCGCCAGTCAAGCAACATTTGTTTAAAGCAAGTGTTGAATTCTTGCTTCTCAAATGCACTTCTATTGTATATTTCGTACGAATGATGTCGGTTTTAGAAGCATCTAGACTTTCAGTGGCGGTGTTGGCTCTAGACTGTAAAGAAGGAAATGTTTGGTACGTGTATTTTAATTTTGAAGA
>NW_025934502.1:0-4638 GCF_000764305.2 Hyalella azteca | reverse complement strand
AGAATTCTGCATAATATTATGAAGTTAAATGTAAAATATGTATATATTATTTTTAACTTGGATTATGCCTCAACTGGATTAAAAATTATTACCATCAACTAAAAATGTTAAGCAGCAATTCTAACACTGACGGCCATATCATTTGATCAACAATTGTTATTGATAGTTTACGTCTGTTGAGAGCTTCAGAGAAGCACATTCACTTAAATGTATAAATTAAGTTGAGTTGATCGAAAGTAATTGCCGAATAAGGATCAGTAGTTGAACTTAGTTGAAAAAAGCAAAGAATAGAAAATTGAAATTGTGCAACTAGGCAAGAGAGTTCATTCAAATTTCTATAGGATCAAAATGTCATATACGAATTTCCTTTCCTCAGTAGGACCTGAGAAATATAGTTGTGTGGTGATTAGTGAACAACATCAAAGTTTATCTCGGTAAATAGATTACTGTGAATGCAAAGGATCAAGGAAATAGATTACTTTGAATGCAAAGGATCAAGGAAAGAAAGTTTAGAATAGTGGTCATTAACAGCAATCATAATATTACATGTTACGGAACTCATTAAGAACATATCACTTTAGAAACAAAAGTTATGTCTTCAAGTCGTTTCATCTAACAATTACTGGTACAAACTTTCCCAGGTTAGCGTCTTGATAATTGAAATTAAATTGAAATTAACCGTTCAAAGATTTATTAGGTTATGTTCTAAAAGAAATTTTCGACATAATGTGTGATAGAAGTTTTTTTAACTTCTATTCGAATACAGAATATTCGAATACAAGTAAATTTCACTGTCGCAAACTATACTTCGACCAATTCGTATCCTATCCTTCAATCAATTCGTAAACTATTTTTATTACATAGTATTTGTGATCATAAATAAATATATTTAAATAAATTTAAATGGAACTAAAGCCAAGGAAGTTAAATTGCTTGCAGATTTGGTACCTCGGGTGGAGCGAATATATTGTGTCCACACAAAGCACCGGCCCTGATATGGAAAACGCATAGTTATTTGAACTAAGAAAAGAGATACGATGAATATTTATAATAATATGCTAGAACTTCTTTATTTCGCAAAAAACATGATCTACTTTGAACGTAAAAAATCAATTTGATGATTTGTAAGTGAAAACATAGAGGCTTGTGCTGGCGGTGAACGCGAGATTAGGCGTGAAATGCCGCGGAGTTTATTCTGTGACCGCAAACTCCAAGAAAGGCAATCTGCCAACATGGATATACGGCGACGATGTCAAGCCGTTTGTTTAAACAAAACTACGAAAATACGGAGACGAACCGATTATTTAAACAAAGCTACGAAATACGGAGATTAACCTTTTATTTAAATAAAGCTTTGTAAATACGGAGACAAAGTCACAGTTTTAGTTCAAACAAAGCTTTTTAAATATGGAGACGATATCAAGTAATTTCTATGAATCAAAGTACAGATATGGTGTTTGCTTCTATACGGAGATGATGTGACGTTAAAAAAACTACATAAATACGGGGATGGTATCTATTTTTTCAACAAAAGTACGTTATTACGATGTGGCCAAATTTTAGGCATGAGCTGAGTGTTAAATCTAACCCGTTAATCTAGATTTGTAGGTTAAACCTTTCAGAAAAGGCTAGGAGTTAAATCTTCTGTAACTCAAACAGAAGATTTAGATACGAGTCACGATCTCTGAGTTCAAGTTGAAACGAGGATGCAGAATGAATATCCTTAATATTGATCTTCATATCATCAGATGAATATCTGAAGTGTATAAATATTCAGCGCTTAGAATTAATTTAAATTATATAACTAAGTCCAGTCCACCCTAAGAAGCCAGTCCTCCCTAAGAAGTCAGTCCTCCCTAAGAAGCCAGTCCTCCCTAAGAAGCCAGTCCTCCCTAAGAAGCCAGTCCTCCCTAAGAAGCCAGTCCTCCCTAAGAAGCCAGTCCTCCCTAAGAAGCCTGCCCTATTTAGCATACCAACCGTAGTGTTCCATGCCGCACTATGGCTTGTAGTGCGTAGTGCTACTTCATAGTGCTAGTGCCCTATTTCGCATGCCAACCGTAGTGTTCCTTGTCGCGCTAGTACCGCACTACGGCTTGTAGTGCGTAGTGCTACTTCGTAGTGCTAGTGCCCTATTTAGCATACGGGCCCATAGCGTGTTTCATAAATGCTACTACTATTATTAGTTATTGTGTTTATTTACTATTTACTGAGTATACATGCACTATAAGTACAATAAGATTAATTACGATTTTTTAATTGACGGACGAGTGAATCCATGTTAATAAACTGATAAAATCTGTTAATAGAAGTTAGGAAGTATTATTTTCATCGATGTTCGTGGATTGATATAATTTCTCCATTTCTTTACTTATTTTCTCTAATTCTTGAGAGTCAGTCTCTGTAAAAAGAGCTTTTTACTTGCCAGAGGCAAGATGTGTCCGGTATCAATTCACTTGACCTGATAGAGATTGAGGACGAGTAAATATCTGATAGACACGTGATAGATCACGCGATCAAGACCTCAGTAGTGGGCGGAAGCGAACGTTATAAAAGGTCTAGCAACCCTAAGCCTAGCCCCCCAGTAGCTGATAAGCACTCCGCGATGTAGCGTGTAGCTTGAGTTCTGCATGTTGTACCGGATTCAGAGAACGCAAAAAAATGCGTGGACGCTTCAAATTACTCTGCGTCAGTAGTAGGCTCGAAAGTCTTGACGTTGCAGGTTAACTAAGACGCGCCAGACAAAACTTGAATATTCTCATCGTTTTCGGCTGCAGAAATTAGTAGATGAAGGTCTTCTTGGTCTCCTCTTCAGACGTTTAAATGAGTTAAACATCGCAGAAACAATCCGTTGAAAGGCTTGGTCGCACGAAAATCACTATGCGACAGTGTTGANTCTATTACTACAAATATCTATACGTGCTACAATATGTCAAGGTGCTACAATATATGTGCATTGTAGTCATGTTTTTCTACACTAGAACTTCATGCATGTTCCAATGTATCAGGAGTGATTATCGGCATGATATTTATTGAACGAACCTACGTTATGAATACATTCACTATCATGGTAACGAAATGAATTATTTGATCGTGAGTTGTTAACAGTTCTTTATAGGGACGAATAACTAAAATGGACTTCAGTTTCTCAAATCTATTTTTTAATGATACATGTAAATTTTCGATTAATGACTACTGCCACCCATCGGTTTTAATTGTTATTCTACGCTACTACTGATTAGTGAATGAAATGAAAAGAACACGAATGATTAATGAATATACGAGAAAAGGATGTAGTTTTCTTCATATATACGCTGCTTCGCAGTAAAGCATTTGTACAACTGGACAATAGGCTTGCAAAGGCAGGCAATTACTGCATCACTTAGGCAGTATAACTGTGCTGCTCGAACATGAAATGCAAAATTTCGGAAGCTGTAACGACTTCACTGATCAATGCAGCCGACATAAGTACGCACCATTCAGAGACACGAATGTGTAATATTGTCTGAATAGTGACACACTTAACGACAATGCATGTGTCATGTTGTCTGAATAGTGACACACTTGACGATAATGAATGTGTCATGTTGTCTGAATAGTGTCATACTTGACGACAATGAATGTGTCATGTTGTCTGAATAGTGACACACTTAACGACAATGAATGTGTTATGTTGTCTGAATAGTGACACACTTAACGACAATGCTTGTGTCATATTGTCTGAATAGTGACACACTTAACGACAATGCTTGTGTCATATTGTCTGAATAGTGACACACTTTTATACATGCAACGCAGCAGAGCCCTGCACTGACACATTCATCTGTTGGCCTAAAATGGGTCAGGGTAACCCACACAAGGGTAAAAAGTGCAGCGTTTTTTGTACAAATTATCATTCATTTCTCTCAGTGCACAGCACCAATGCCCCCATTCGCTTCATTTTGATCTTAAAGGTTGAGTCTCGGAGGAGGTATTATATTATTATTTTATATCATTATTATTATAATAAAATGAAATATTCTCTGTATCAGTTGCTACAGATCCATTGTGCATCACTTGTTCCAGTATGTCACTATTTTGACAATATCACCCATGCATTTCTGTGAGTACATGGACCTATTATATTAATATTTTTATTTTATTATTAATATGTTAAAATTAATTATCCTCTGATTGGTTGCTACAGTTGCACTGTGTATCACTTGTTCCAGTGTGTCACTATTTGAACAATATCACCCATGCATTTCTGTGAGTGCATGGACCAATTTTATTGATGGTACTTTACACAAAAAGTCTCAGGTATTTTTACTCCCTACATTATAAGTGCCAGAAACTGAATTAACAAGAATTAGAAAAACCACACAAACGCCATGTAGGTCTACAATGTATTCGTTTAATCTACGTTTTCTTTACTTTTAAATTCCTGATGAACTTACGATTGAAGCGAACTAATGATATTAGTACTTGACTCAATATTTCAAATTACTGCATTGTGTAAAGTTAGACTGGGTGTCATGAAAATAAATTTTCAACAATTTAAAGACCAATTAGAGGCTATCATCCGAACACGGTTCCTGTGCTTGTACTTCTACTAATTGCCTGCCTCTACGGCTGTAATACTACGGCCGTTCCAGCCAGACT
>NW_025934501.1:0-513 GCF_000764305.2 Hyalella azteca | reverse complement strand
TTAACTTTTATATTTTTTCAGGCAACATACCATTTTAGTAAAAATTTTAATGCATCATTTGCATAATTGATCCTATTTTGAAGAATTCATTCGGACGTTTATGTCAAGGCTTTCTAAGTAACTAGTATTTTAATTGAAGGTGTGAAAGCGTGTAAAACTTTTGATAATGGATATAGAAATAACTCGATGGCGAGTGAAGTAGGTGAAGTACTATATGCGAACGGATCCTCGCAGAAAAATGAGTGTGAATTTATCCGAATAGCGAATGTCCAATTGCGCTCTAGTGCGCGACATCCTGACCTAGTTAATAGGCACTGCTATAGTATAGAGGATGTATCAGTCCTCCGTCTGCTCGTGGTCGGGGTAAGAAAGTGTGTCTCTGTTTAGACAATGCTTTCCATTGCTTTTTAGCGCATTTTCTCATTTATGGAAAAAATGCACTATTGTGCTAGCCATGTCCGTCCGTCTGTCTGTCCGTCTGTCCGTCCGTGACCTCAAGTTTTCGTCGACGAG
>NW_025934500.1:0-3652 GCF_000764305.2 Hyalella azteca | reverse complement strand
TATTAATACTGCATTGCAATTGCTGTTAGTCTATAATCTATATTAATACTGCATTGCAATTGTTGTTAGTCTATATTAATACTGCATTGCAATTGTTGTTAGTCTATATTAATACTGCATTGCAATTGTTGTTAGTCTATTTTAATACTGCATTGCAATTGTTGTTAGTCTATATTAAGACGGCATTGCAATTGTTGTTAGCCTATATTAAGACTGCATTGCAATTTTGCTTGAGTGCGTCTTAAAGTACATAGTTTGTGGGCCGAACATAGACATGTAAATCAAGACTGCGTAGAAATTGTTTTTATTTTACCAAGACTGCGCTGGTACTTTTATTGTTTGGATCAAGACAGTATCCCATCTTTCTTAGTTTTGATCAAGACTGTATTCCATTTCTTTTTGGGTGGATCAAGACTACAATGCAATTTTTTTCATCAAGACTGCACTGCGATGCCTGTTTGTTTGTGTGCATCAAGTCTGCATTGCACTGCGTGTTTTTTTTTAATTCTTGGAAGAAAATGATAGCGCGTGTGTAGGCGTGCGCGGCCTTTTCCTTAAGGATGTAATTACCTGGAAATTTTCTGTAGAATATCAACCGTTGTTCCTAAGATTTGTATTGCGGAAATTTATGCCGTATAAATTATCAATTTGTTCAAATAAGAGTGGCGTAGCCTACGTCATTTATTGCTAATTTATCGCTAGTCTATTGCTAATTAATATTGAATGACTGCACTCAACTGCAGTCACTATAATTAGACTATGCAAAAAACTGCAAAACTTTAAATTGTTTATATTTAGATAGTGACTGCATTGTACAGTATTCACTATAAGTAGGCAAAATATACACATGCAGCAAACTGGGACAAATTTTTATAATTTCCACAAAAACATCTGACACATAATTTATAAATGATATTAAAGAATCATCACAACAATTTTATGCTCTGAAGTAAATAATGATAACAATGAAGTATAATGATCGAAATCTGAACCCCTGAATAACGATGAAGATTTAAAGTCTAGCGAGAATTTATAATAATCTGTATTGCTTTATCATATCGTCTCATTATAACTGAAAATATCCTCAATAATTAAGCTAATTTTACCTCGTACAATATCATGCAAGACCCTAATTGGAGACGCCAATCGATCTCAGCCACAGAATTCCGTTAGCGCATCGATTACTAATACAATTAACGGATTGTTAATATAAATAATTCGGTTTAGTCACGTGCATTGGGGAAATTATTTTTGTCTCGTTAAGATGACTATATAACTACACAAACAGTTGACTAAGAAAATATAAATTTAGAATTAGTGTTCCGAGTGCTTTCACAAACCGGATGATGAGGAGATCAAGATAAAATTCCTCATCCGAATAAGCCGGGAAGAAATTTTGTATTGGAATTGAAGGTTTTAATTTTTTGCGCCACACAAGATTCTTGACAAATGAAGCGTAGCGGCCGGTGCTTCATGAAGCGCAACATGTTACTGTCTTAAGATAATTTTTGGGAAAGCGGATTACTAAAAATCGCAGTTTTTAGCCGTTAATTGGTAACCGGTAACTAGAGAGGTGTTATTAATATCTTGATCCATATAATGGTAATTAATGAATTAAATACCAATAGAAATGGAGTGATCCGCAAGTGAAACAAACATACCGACTTAGTAAGGTCTCAATTCAACGGCGAATTGAAAAAGATTGTTTTCATTTACCGATATGAATCAAGACTAAATTTGCTCTACCAACAATCGAAAAATCAATTGAATAATTCAAATAATTTGAAAAATAGTAATAGAAACCACCACATTAATAATGTCGCTTAATGAAGTGCGGCATTAAACATAATGGATATTTTGCGCAAAAAATATTTATTTCATGTTAAAAATGCAGAAAGTTCGTGTTGATGTAAGTTGAATATAGCTGGATAACGTACGAGCTGCCATACATTATGCCATCGATTGTAAGCCATGCAAGAATGCCGGTTCAATTAGCGAGCGAACGGTGAATGTGATTTCCTGAACGCGTCTGCTTACGATCAAACGAGCGTTCGGAGCAAGACGTTCAACGAAGAATTAACGAAGAAAATGTCGGGGTAACTATGGAAACTGCGATTCATCTTCAAATTTCTTTTAAGGATTCATCTTCTAATGTATTTTTTTCATGCAAGATGCAACTTAAAAGATCCAAATAGACTCGTTCGAGGTTTGAAATCCCAGTAAAAAAAAATTTTCACGATGTGAAATTCGAGGTACACGCTATAAAGTATACTGCTATTATCCCAGCATTTCGCGATTATAACATTTTTATTGACATCACAGTCTACTCGATATCAAGGCATTACTAATATCACAGTCTACTCGATGTTTCGCCATTTCCACTATCACAATCTACCTGCTATTATGATATTTCCACTATCACAATCTACCTGCTATTATGACATTTCCACTATCACAATCTACATGGAAACTGTCACAGTCGCAGATGCGCGCCATAATATCGTTCCTATCCGACACACGTGTCACAAATATTGACGCTAACTTCCTAAAGTTTGGGAATTCGGACGCGTGTTCCAAGAATGAAATTCAAAGTTTTGGCATGTCTTCTTGCTCAACTCGGTCTATATTCCAATTAGTTTGGGGACGTGCATGTGAACGCCATGGTCTGAAATGTGCTGTTGTACAGTAAGTTGTAGATATAAATTCATTCATCCAATGAACTCCAAAATAAAAATTTTCCCAAGCGAATGTTGACAAATTCGTTTCGATGATGTAAATGTTGCGAATAAAAGGTGAATTTCTCTAAACGTTTTATTCTATAAATTTATAGTTGAGCAATGGCCTTCTAAGTTCACAGTCGACAATTTAAGTCATTTAATCAACATTTCAATAAAAGAGTGTTTACCTTTTTGGCTAAGATAGGTAGGTGTCGAACCAACTTACCTACCAAGGTTACTCCGACAAGACATCATTTCTCCCTGTTGCATGTCACTAATACTAGTCGTCAATTTGGTTTCCATTTGCAGACGAAAATTCAATTCCTTGGGCGACCTTTCTGTTGTGGCAAGATCGAGGCTCGAAAGCGCGTGTGCGAGAGAAGCCTGAGATTTACGACTTGAAAATGGTGAAGAGAAAGTGAAGGCACTTCGCTATCAACCTTTATTTTTTTGAGAAATCTTTGCTGCAATCAAAAATTTAGCTCCGAACGAAAAAGTTGGCAAATCAACATTTGATTGCTGAGTGTGTGAAAAATTACCTGGAGAAATTTGGTAGCATTGATTCGAAAAATTGCGAGAGTATTGATATTCTTGAAAATGATACTGTAATTCTTCCTGATTTGTAGAAACATTTCAAAAGCCTAACTTAACTGTAGGTCATACTTTACGCAAACTATTTTCTGTATTTTTCTCGTATTCTGATAAAAATTTAATTAATTTAAATGAAAGCTTCTTATTTGTTTCATATCAGCAACATTACAATTTGATGAAAGCGACCCCCAGTCACATAGCAGGCCCCCCCATCATCTTCAACGCGGCCTATGCGACAACCGCTCGTGGACGGCCGGATATTCTGCTGTCGAACGCCCATTGCGTGGTTGTTGGTTGTGCAGTGTGGCGTCCATTGCGTGGTTGTTGGTTGCGCAGTGTGGCGT
>NW_025934499.1:0-1298 GCF_000764305.2 Hyalella azteca | reverse complement strand
TGGTTAACAGTAATTATACGGTGAACTACAATAATTTGGTTAACAGTAATTATACGGTGAACTATAATAATTTGGTTAACAGTAATTATACGGTGCACTATAATAATTTGGCGAGCAGTAATTACTACGGTGCACTATAATAATTTGGTCAGCAGTAATTATGCGGCGCACTATAATAATAATCTGGTTAACAGTAATTTTACGGTGCATTATTATAATTTGATTAACAGTAATTATACGGTGCACTACAATAATTTGGTTAACAGTAATTATACGGTGCACTACAATAATTATAGTAATTATACGGTGCACAGTATCTCGGCCGGTGGTATGAGATCGAGAAGTTCCCCGGCAGTCTGGAGGCGGGACTGTCATGCAGCACTGCGGACTACGGCCAACTGCGTGAGTGTTGGTGTATGAGTAGCTGCTATTCATTATTTATTCATATTTTAATCACGTTAATGTAAATTTGAACTGCATTTTTCAAGTTCTCAAACTCATTATATAAATTTTATATTCGTTTTTCTGGATTTGAATAATTCTATTTTGGTTTAAAATTAAGCTTATTTTTAGCGCATTTTCTCATTTATGGAAAAAATGCACTATTGTACTCGCCATGTCCGTCTGTCTGTCAGTCCGTCTGTCCGTCCGTCTGTCCGTCCGTCTGTCCGTGACCTCAAGTTTTTGTCGACGAGAAAATGCGCTCTCTGTCACTCACTGCAGTGAGTACTGAGTTATATTTTTTCAACATTACGCAGGAAACTACCTACAACACGTGATGCATAATTCTTGGGAATTTCTCTCAGTTCACTTGGCCATTGAGGATGAAAATTTTCAGTATAAAATAAGTGAGCTTACATAATTTATTTCATTCATTTAAAATATTAAATACTGGGTCACTCTTTTTGCTTTCCTGGTACGTTTTTAGAGAAAATTTTTTATAAATTTTTTTAGAAATAAAATTAGGGCATCGATAGACTAATTGAACATTTGAAATTCATTTCTCCAAGCAAGAATATTTGAACAATGAAATAAGGGGAAGAAAATCAATAAGTTACATCGCTGAACTAATTCAACGTTCAACAAGTTGGAAGGAGAGCAACTCTCGACCAGCGCGTCCGGAAATTGTTCGTTCGTTACGATAATTCAAAATTTATTATTTTTTATGACGCATGTTTTTTAAAAACGAATGTATTATTGCTAGTGACCGCATGTAAGTGACAGTTATGGCCATGAAATCGGCCAGCGTGTGGGTATCATACGCGTATCCTACGCATCCTTGGTAAGCGTTTCGGACG
>NW_025934498.1:0-7354 GCF_000764305.2 Hyalella azteca | reverse complement strand
TGCTGTACCTGTCAATCCCCGTACTTCTGTACTCACCGAGCCAGTTTATTATTATAATAGTTCTAGCGTTAATCGTGTTTCACTTGTCCTGCCTTGGTCCTACTTGGAACAATAAGTACCCAGACCCTCAGTACAAATCCATCAGGTGGTCGCAGAAATAGACACCTGACAGTTATGGACTGAGATCTGATTCTGTTTAATGAAACCAAATGAAGTTGAAGTATTAATCTCAGCTGATAATCTCTACCTAGAGTGCAGTTATTATGAGAGGAATTCTCAGTAGATTGGATGATAGTGGATTAAATCTCAAATCCTTTAATAATCATCTTTCTTGCTTTGTGTTGCTAATATTCAGAGGTGGGCAGTAGCGCACTGCATGTAGCGGCCGCTACTATAGCAGCCGCTACATTGCGGCGCTACATTTAAGGCAATGTAGCGGTAGCGGTAGCGCCCGCTACATATTTAAGTAGCGATACGAGGGTTTGCCGCTACAGCGCTACCGCTACATTTATAGATAAAGCCTTTAGATTTTACTTAATAGTATTGAATATTATTGAAAAACCAGCATGATACATACATAATATAAATTACAGAATAAAACTGTACGAAAGATTTCGATGTAATGTTGTCAACCTCAGCCTGTTACTATATAGTGTCAACATGTTAGTTGTTACATGTCAAGTTGTTACCNGGGCACACAATGCATTCACTTACTTCTAACTGATTTTGATTCCTGGAGCGCTGCACGCACCGAGTGTGGAGCGACTGGAGGAGATTTGATAATTCTGGATGACTGCGACCAGTACAGCAAGGTTACCACCTACTTCGAGAAGCAAGGTAAACAGCAGAATTAAAGTAGACGTTTTGCCGCATTGTATTATCACGATAAATTTTAGCTATTTCAGTAAACATTGCAGTAATTTATAGGTTAAATTGAACAGCAAGCATAAGTTGTCAGAATCAATGCCCTTGATTTACCAGCGAACGACTCAAGAAGTAGCGATAATGTAACAACTTCGCCGAAGGCTAAATTTGCCTGCGCGCAAACCCGTCCCGTTTTACTGACTTTAAGAAAATAACCACAGGCCAGTGGGTCCCAGAAATAAACTTTATGTATCCCAAGCCGACATGTAAAAATTATCTATCCTATTTTTGACTTACGAATTAGTAAAACAAATGATCATAAAAAGAAAGTATCAGTGGTCAAAAGGCAATTTTTCTGTTAGAGTTTGAACTATTCGCCATACCACATCAGAGGAAGACTAACATATCGTCTGACTGGACGATGAGGCACTAAATTAACATGCAAATTATGTGAAGCCTAATAAACTATAAGCTTCAACATATACAATGAGCTGCATTCCAAGCAGAAACTTTGGTTAGTTTTTAAACTAGGTTCAAATTGTTTCAATTGATATTGATTCATATGAATAATTTTGAAGTAATTATATTGTCATCCTAAACTTGGAACTAATTTCTTATCCAACATCTATCTCCCTTTGGAAAGTTTATAAGCCGTTCGGATACTGGATAGGAGGCTCAGATGAAGCCCAGGAGGGGCGATGGCGCTGGATTGATGGCTCACCGATGGTCATGGGGCTTCCTTACTGGGCAAATGTAAGTTATTTTAATCTTAGCCAACATATTTAGTTAGAAAACTTGATATGTCAACATTTACCTTCAGAAATTTTGCACATACCTATCTCGAGAGTACCGTAAACTAAAGTTCAAGCTATGCAATATAGTAAATACGCTTGAATCCTGAAAGCTGCAACTCAATGAAATGACGCTTCTCATGCGCGGCATACTACGTACAAAGTAATTCAATCATAGTCAATTTTTGGAGGAGAAGACATAAGCTTTGCATATGATTTTTAATGGCCGTCGTTAATTTCATTTCGCTAGTCATAAATTATCCATGAAAAGTATACATACATTTCTTTCAATAAGTTCTGAGGTAGATCAGAATTACACTTCGTTGTAAAGAAGGGAAGATGCTGAGCGTCGATATAATATCTTCGATATTATATCGAGCGTCGATATAATATAATATCGTCGATAGGGGAGAGCGTCGATATAATCCCAGTGATATAGATCCAATGAAGAAGAATTTGGTCATTTTTGATATTGTTACGGGAAAGAATCAAAATCTTGCTGATAGTTTCTACACCCGTTAAAAACATGATAACTGTAATTCAATTTACTTAACCCAAAACTAGCACATATTACCATGACAAACCATTAGAAAGAATTCAAATTTATTAATTCTATTCGAGTTAGCTTTCATCGATATGAAGAATTTTCATTGTGATTACATTGCTTGTGATATGGCCTTTGCAGAGTTTCAAGAATTGTGTAATGAAACGTATAAAGTACCTTATAGTTTTGTGTTGATCGATAAATATGAGTAACCCAGTTCTGGAAAGTATTTCAAAAACTTAAATCAATTATATATTCCACAGAAGTATTTTTTAGACAACCGCTCTAGGTTAAGCCCTGAGTTCTCGGTTAAAGAGTGTTCGATCAATCGGAGTAAATGGTCGTTAACTCATGTTTGTGATGGTCAAGATTGTGGGTAAATGGTCAGGTTTTATTCGGGGGTAATTGGCAAATTTTGGTGGGTAATATTCGAAATAAAATTGGCGGTAAATGACTAGGATTTATTCGGGGGCAATTGGTTAATTTTGATGGGCAAGATTTGAAATAAGATTGTAGGTAAATGATCGGTAGCCTGTTAAGCTGTTTATGCAAATTGTGACGGTAGGCTCGGTATCTATGTATACTACTCCAGTATGTTGGCGATAGCTTGGCGTTATATGTTGTTCTTCTAATGAGGTAAGGTCCTTGGACTGTCATTGTAAAAAATTTATCTAATATAATCGTAGCTTATTGTAAAAAATTGATCTAAGATAGACAGTCATTGTAAAAAATTTATTCAAGATGGACATTATTTTTTCTTACAACGCTTTGCTTTTTGTATCGTTTTTAGGTTGGTTTGGGTGCTCGTGAACCCGACTATCCCGGCGTGCAGAACTGCCTTGAGCTGAGCTCCCTGTGGTTGTACCGCTTCTCCAACACGCTGTGCTCCGATACGCGACGTGTGATTTGCGAGGCGCAGCCCCTCTAGATCTGCGAGGCGCAGCCCAATAGATCTGCGAGGTTCACCCCCTCTAGATCTGCGAGGCACAGACCCTCTAGATCTGCGAGGCGCAGCCCACTAGATCTGCGAGGTGCAGCCCATCTAGATCTGCGAGGTGCAGCCCTCTAGATCTGCGAGGCGCAGCCTTCAACATATGTACGTCAATCAATCACTTATTGTGTTACTGCTACATATTGTAGTAGCACAATACGTGATTGGTTGACGCAGCATTGAGATGCTG
Source organism: Hyalella azteca (assembly GCF_000764305.2). NCBI lineage: Eukaryota > Metazoa > Arthropoda > Malacostraca > Amphipoda > Hyalellidae > Hyalella > Hyalella azteca. The sequence continues at coordinate 3,974 of NW_025934498.1, read as the reverse complement.
ATGTTCATCAAAGCAGAGAAGCTGATGTTCATCAAGAGCAACAAGCATCACCTCGAGGAAATTAAGGACAAGCCATAGTACAAGAAGTGTGTTACCCTACTTTTACCTGCGTGCTTTCATTTCTTATTCTTATTCGTTTAATACTTTCTTATTCATTCAATAAACTATGTTGAATGTCAACTACTGCTTAATTTAATTTGTTCATCTAATTTTTTATGTACATCTTGATCATAATTTGATCTTGGCATGCTACACCTTTTTGGAAACCTTCTAGTCAATGCTACGACCTATTAAAAGTTCAGCTCTGTAGTTCTGCTTTTCAGAGTTTCAGAGCCTCCAAAAAATTATGCCAGAGCTAAATTGATATAATAAAAGTTAGCGGTTAGCGGTATATTCAGCTAAATTTTATAGCGATTTATCGGTTCAGCATTATAAAAAATATCTTTTCAGTTAGCGGATTAACGGTTATCGAAGCTAGCTTTTCGGTTTGCTGTGCCCACTATACTGCATGGGAGCCAAATATGTAAAATTTATAAAACAAAAGTAATGTTTCAAATTTGCTTGAAACTGCAGCCCCTGCAGCTTTCCCATTGCCAATTACTCGTATCGAGTATGCATGCCATCACGCGTCTCTAGACTTATTCATGCAAAGTTAAATGCGAATAATGAGCTATAAATGTGGGTTTTCTGAAATATTTATTCATATAAAATGGTCATTATATAAAGTTTAAACAGCCTTACGCAAAAAGTATTGCATGTGCATCCATGGTTGTTGCTTCATTGAAAGCTTCTTGTTTGCAGCCGTCAAACGAGAAAATACAATTTGCAATTAACGCGAATAATTATCTATAATTACAGATTTAATTGAAGAAATCTTCATATACACTAGTTATTATATGATAATTTTTTAAAAGTTCAAACGGCCTCACGAAAGAACCATGAAAGATACATCATCGCGGTTTGTTGCACCCGCTTTGTAATTGTTCTCTCTATAAATTGATGATGAAACACTGAAAAAGTAATTTGGTGTTTTTTAGGCGAAATTCTCCCCTTAAATGCGCCATATATACAGCTGGTGATCAGGCTGACACTCAGTGAGCCAGAAAAGAGCGCACAATTCTACACATCTACAGGAAAGGCATTTCGTTACGAAGCCGGCAGAACTCGCTCGCAGGTTACGCAACTTGCAATCCCATAATAATTATGTGTCTCGAAAAAGTCTTCTGTCTGCTTCTGCTCGTCGCAGGTGGGTATCATCTCCATACGTACTAAGATCGCTTGACTGCTTAAAAATCGCAATATATCAAGAATTTTAATTAAAGCAAAGAAAATAGCCAGAAAATTAACCATTTCTCATGAAGGAAAACGCTTCGGAGTGTAGCTTCATCGTCAGTTCAAAACCTAAAACACAGGTACAAACAATTAGCAAACAAATTTGCATTGAAGCATAAAACGTCATATGAAAGCAAATAAGAATGAAATAACTATGAACAGACAAACCTATCTATTTAAAATTTCGAGGGGACAGGAACTGTTAGCGGCATTTAAACTAGTCTTTTGTTTGAAAATATAAGGGGACTCAAAAATTCGCAGGTTAGAATTAACGGTCGTAGAGGCTAAAATTCGAAAATCAATATCGGACACCGGTACGTTGCACTGCTCGGCATGAACGCGTACTGCTGAATGAGGAGGATGCGCAAGCAGATTTCTTGTTTTAAAATTCCTACCTTTGTGCTCCGCCAGCCTAGAAAAAAATTGCTAGATGTCATACCGACATACGCAGATGCGTATAGCGCACAACTATATTGATAACCTAGGGACGATCGCATAGGAACAGGGGGTGTATCTTTATACTTTAAAAAGGAACTGATTTTAAAATTATTCACTGGCTATATATGAAGATTTACATTTGGGAGGTATTTGAAGAACAAACCTTTTAACTCTTTAGCCATAGACTCCGAAATGGGACCACAGTAAGGAAATGAACAATAATCAGCATCCTTATAGCCACGTTCGGGAATAACCTCAAAATATTGCTTAGACAAAAATTTCCTAACATGAGTATATACCAAATGTTAATGAATCCCATTAAGTGAAAATGCACAGCGTAAAAAATCAAATTCATAGTGCATAGTTTTTAAAGTAGAACATATACGAAAGCCACGGTTTATTCATGTTCGAATACCATTTAATTTGAAATGAAATGAACAAAAGCTAAAAAAACTGGTGCTTAAGCCGGTAAACGTCGGTTTTCGGTAAACAGATGTCTGAAAACGGCCATTTGATTTTGTGACATTGCAATCAGGAAAAAATCATGGTAAACTGATGGACTTTTGTTGGAGATTAAGATAATCAAATAATAGGCTTACATGAGAGGGATTCTTGAAAATTAAAAAAGTGTCATCGACATAACTCTCATAGAATAGTGACTTAAAATCAAGAGGACAATTGGCCAGCCATGTAGCCTCGTGAAAACACATGAAAATGTTAGCAGAAGTAGGGCCGAGAGGAAGACCCATGCCAAACCATCAATTTGACTATAAAATTTGCCAACAAATACAAGAATCGAGTATAAAACAAATAACTCAAGAAAAGATTCAAAACAGTTGCGGTTCAAACCCATAACACAGTCATTGAGACTTTTAAACAAAGAATTTAGGCATATAACAATAGTTTCATGGTGGGGTGTATTGGTAAACAAATTTTTTACATCAAATGAGGCAATAGTCAAGTCCTGTACATTAGTAAAATTCTTTAAGCGATCCTCGAATATGTATTTATTGTCTACCGTATGCTGACTGTTGGTGAGACAATTTAAAATATAAAGGGACAATTGCAGTTCAAACCCAGGATGGACCGCAATTGTTTTAAATCTCTTCTTTAATTATCTGTTTTAAACTAAATTTTTGCATTTGTTGGCAAATTTTATAGTCAAATTGATGGTTTGGCATAGGTCAGCCTCTCGACCCTACTTTTGCTAACATTTTCATGCGTTTTCACGAGGCTACATGGCTGGCCAATTGCCCTCTTGATTTTAAGCAACTATATTCTATAACCGGTATGTCGCTGACAGTTTTTTAATTTTCAAGCATTCCTCTCGAGTAGGCCTTTTCTTTGATCATCTTAATCTCCAACACAAGTCCATCGAATTTACCATGTAGTTTAATCCAACAATAGTTTATCTTTTCTTGATTGCAATGTCACAAAATCGAATGGCCGTTTCCAGACATCTGTTTACCGAAAATCAACAATTGCCGGCTTAAGCACCAGGTTTTTTTAGCTTGTGTTTATTTCGTTTAAACTCAGATGGTATTTCTGGAAATTATGACTTGTCGTAAAGTGAAGAAGTTCAAGTCAGCTTTTAAATTCCTGCGGATCGACGGAACAACCAAATTTTTCGCTTCTTCATCGCGCATTACAACACATCATCTTGCAAAGTACTGCATGAACAAGCCGTGTCACGGGCGCCTGCCTGGACTTATCGTTCGCCAGGCTCTTCTACTTGTTTGTTGTTATAAATGCACTGTAAACTGGTACACTTAGCTCCTTGACAGTAGGGGGTTTAGCTAACGTCTCAGTGTTAACAATCTGAAACATACAAAAATGAAAAAAGGTAATAATATAACAAAAGAAAACTGAAAACGATGAACAAACGTTCACCTGACTCGCCGGCCGACCCGTCCATCCGGCCGGACGCATGGACGCGGTTCCTGGATTCGGCAACCTGAAAGCGTTCAACTCGCCTCGTCTGCACTGCAGCGCCCTAGATTATAGGCTCCCTAAACAAAGGCCCCGTAGCCGAGGAAGTTATTACACAGACGCTTATTTATATTAACCAGTAATGTTTTTGTTTCCGAGCAGCTTGGTAGGTTCTATCAGAGGTTTGTTACGTCGTTACTTACCGTAACGACGGTTAGTAACGACGGTGCTTTCTTTCTTGTGTCCTAGTAAAATTAACGAAAACTAAGCGCGGG
>NW_025934497.1:0-342 GCF_000764305.2 Hyalella azteca | reverse complement strand
AACACGCATTTATTTGCTCATGAATTTAATTACGATCTTAACCCGATTAAATGGATCGTGAGGACATAATTATCCTCGAAAATTAAGTTGTATTGTCAACATGAATTTATTTTGGCCTCTTAAATACAGCTGGCAAGGCAAGATTTTACGATGGTGTCTAGTGACGATAGCAAATAGTATTAAGATTAAATGCGATATCCAATGTATTTAGCGTAATATTTTAAAGAGGCCAAACTATATTTCCATACAATATTTCTTGTACTTCTAAATTGATCTTTCTTGATCCCAAATAAGTCAACGACGCGAACAATTCAGCGTTGAATAGAGGGAGATGGAACAGGC
>NW_025934496.1:0-757 GCF_000764305.2 Hyalella azteca | reverse complement strand
TTAATTTTTAAATTTTTGATTTTGTTTAGATGGTGCAATATGTTTCTTTAGATCCCAGTTTTAAATAACGTATAAGTTGAAATGATAGGATGATAGTATTTCTAGCCTTGACTTATATAAGGAATCATTTATAATGATAAGAGGTCAGTATTTATATCATATATTTTAATAATGTATGAGTTGTATTAATATAATCACAATATATCTGATATATTATTTTGTAGAGAAATTTAAAATAGACCGAAGTCCCCTCCGTTTTGGTCGAGTGCACCCCGGGCTGAGGGGTGCATGATAAGAGGGGTGCCCTCGGCTCTTAATGTTACCCTCGCCCCTAAAGGGTTACCCTCACCTAGTAAGGGTAACCCCCAAAATGTTACCCCTTAAAGTTAACCCTCAGTCTTACCCTCACTATGTCTTGTGCAGCGGTCCTGACAACACGTCTGCTGCTCGCGTGAGTCTTGGACTTATGCAAATAATAGTTATTAATATTTATATATACATATAATAGTTTTATTACTGCTGGTCACGTATGTTTTGAACTTATTCAAATAATGATAATTAATATTAATATATACATATAATAGTTTTATTACTGCTAGTCGCGTGAGTCTTAAAGTTATTCAAATAATGGTAATTAATATTAATATTTATAAACGTTTTATTACTGCTGGTTACGTGAGTCTTAAACGTATTCAAATAATGGTAATTAATATTAATATATACATATAATAGGTTTATTACTTTTGGTTACGTATGT
>NW_025934495.1:0-310 GCF_000764305.2 Hyalella azteca | reverse complement strand
GTACATGCGCGTCTTGTACATGTGCGTCTCGTACATGGGCGTCTTGTACATGCGCGTCTTGTACATGCGCGTCTTGTACATGTGCGTCTCGTACATGGGCGTCTCGTACATGCGCGTCTTGTACATGGGCGTCTTGTACATGCGCGTCTCGTACACGCGCGTCTCGTACATGCGCGTCTTGTACATGTGCGTCTCGTACATGGGCGTCTCGTACATGCGCGTCTTGTACATGGGCGTCTCGTACATGCGCGTCTTGTACATGCGCGTCTTGTACATGCGCGTCTTGTACATGCGCGTCTTGTACATGCGC
>NW_025934494.1:0-918 GCF_000764305.2 Hyalella azteca | reverse complement strand
TTTTATCTTAAGCCTATCTGTGCTTCTGTATTCCTGCCTCTATACCTCCTCTCTTACCTAACCCAGTTTACATGATTGTAGCGCTCTCCACCAAATCACTTTGATCTTCAGGGTCCCAATGTTTTGGCTACCATTGAGCTGTAAGAAATGTATTAAAAACAATGTAGTAAAAAATTAAACTCATTATTTATTATATATATATATATATATATATGTCTTTGCAATAAATTGCTGTAGTATTTAGCACCTAAAGTTATCGGTAAATCATATTGATAACGGCCTTGACACAGTCATGCTGAGTTGAAATGGTGCCGCTTGTATTATTGCGACCAACGCTACAAGTTTAACTGAATTGTTTCATCCAATCTCTGATACAACATTCATCGCTTTAGTTAGGAAATTTTCTCGCAACATTTAATGAGGGCAAAATGTCGATGGAATTTTGTAATCAAATATAGATGGAATCCGCAGTTATTGGGTTCGTTATCGGTTTTTGGATGGGAACGGAATGTTTGAACCGAAATGAACTACTTTTCGTCGGGGTTACATATATTCGGTGTACATGCTAGGGAACGTCCATATTCTGTAACTTTTGCTGTTAACAACTACTGTATTTTGATTTCGGTGAGCGCCGACTTTGCTTAGAGAAGATTAGTTTTTAGAAGCTTAGCTTAGTTTTAGCTTGGAGGTTATCATGGTTTTACGGATGAATGAATTCAACTTAGAGAAAATCTGATTTCGTATTGATTTTGAATGCACGTTAAATTTGCACTCTACAAAAGTCTTAGTATTTGCATTAATTTGTTTTATTCGCTTCTTCAATGACTCCAAATTGGAGAAAATCTCTAAGACTTCGTAAATCATTGATCAGATAAGAAGCTAATTTGTATTGTCTTGTTGTCCATTATGAGCTCCTAG
>NW_025934493.1:0-4848 GCF_000764305.2 Hyalella azteca | reverse complement strand
ATTTAGCTAGTAAAAAATGGCATTTATAAAAAAAAAGTGGTCTAAGTTACCCCATTTTATGGTACTTCAAACTTATATGAAATATCAAGAAGTCATAGTGGTGAGTAGTAAATATAAAATATAAAGAAATAATTTATTAGAACAGAATCAGTTCATTTGTTTTCATTCAACAACCTGTAGAAGTAAATGGGATTTGATATCTTACTTACAGCCCAGGCTTAGTGGCACTGGCAAACAAGAGATACCATCAAATGGGGTAATAACTAATAAGGGACAGTTTTGAGCCTTATTTGTTAATAGCTTCTTACCATGAAACATTTTATAAACAAGTTTAGGCTCATTTTATAGCTCTTTGAGAGGGCTATCGTATGGCATCTTAAAAAAATTATATATGCTATTCGTAATATGCCAGACGCAAAATAAAAGCATCCTGAATTACCCCTGGGAACAGGATAATCCGGGCACTTGAAATAAAACTCAATTTTAGAACATTTGAAGCATGCAAAGTAAACTCATCTTTTACTAACAGTACTCTGAAGTCCTCCTCTTACTTTGTAGATGATGTAGATGTAGAATATATGACATTTTCTGTGATTTTGACTTGTTTCTCCTTTATTGATATATTACCATATCATCCATTACCGGATTACTGATGTGATACCTATTACTGTGTCCATGAACATGCCAATGAGCATTTACAACAACCTTGTCTACTGCAAGCTTCATATCAGCAGCCATATAGCACTTTAGCACTTTTCTGTAGCTGTAAGCTTACAGGACGGCTTGTAGTTTCACACCATTCTAATTAAGTCATGTGAATTCATACAAAAAATATATATATAACTCAGTACTCACTGCAGTGAGTGACAGAGCGCATTTTCTCGTTGACGAAAACTTGAGGTCATGGATGGACGCACAGACGGACGGACATGGCAAGCACAATAGTGCATTTTTTCCATAAATGAGAAAATGTGCTAAAAATATTGTAGTAAACACCTGAAACAGAGAGGAATATTCTAGGGACAACCATAATATTTTTGGAGAAATAAATCATAGTATAGGTTAATTACTTTTCATTTTATGTTGCCCAGTGCACAATTCTATCCATGACATGCTATGCACAATTTTGTGATGACCGATGATGCATTAATTTTTTGTCAAGTGAAATTTTTTTGCTGAGCAAGATAAATCTAAACAAAATTGTTTGTTGTTAGTATATTTTTTCTTAAACTGGAGCCTTTGCTAATCAAGGTTTGACTGTGAATGGCATTTAGGGGTGTCCCTTACACCCCTTTTAGGGGTGTCCCCATGCGGAAAAGGCTGCCATTTTTTTGAATGAGATATGGGAATTCTGTCAATCATGTCTTTAAGACATGATTGACAGCAAATATTTTTTGTTGCTAGAGACCTTAGCAGAGGTATACGTTTCCAAAATCTCACTTTTTGCACTTTTTTTCAGGGATTTTTTAGAGGTAGTAAATGGATGATTTCTTAACTTGTATTAGGCTACATAGATAGTAAAAATGTTGAAATTGATGACATTATTTTTAGTTTGGCAATATTTTGATTAGTTTAGCTGCTACATTCCTACAAAAAGTGGGATGACTTCCAATTTACTCCCGCCCGTCCTTATTACCCCATTTGATGGTAGGTGTGCACACAAACCACGCGCAGACCTCAAACAAACTATCAAAATGGCAGACAGGCACTTTATGCTCAAGTGCACAGGAGGCATTTAGCTCTAGAACTCCTGCCTTACTGGCAGCTTCATTTGGGTGACTTATGTTTGGAAACAAATGAAAAAAAAACTTGAACTATAACAGGGCTATCTTGTTTTAAAAGAATTTTCTGTTGTCTACTTGCTTGGCTGGGATTTGCACAAGGTGCCACTTTGTGCTAAAAAAAACTTTGGTATAGCATTGGGCCATTACTGAAGGATAGTGGGAAAACAAGCTAACAGTTTTTAGAGCATGCTCTCTAAATTTCAGAGCTCTGCCAATAGTTGCACACCATAGAAATGCTGGAAGTCACAAAAAGACAAGTCCAATGCCTGTGCAAAAGGCAGCTGCAATGGCATTGGGTGATGCATTAGTACTAGTACTAGCATTATTAAGGCTCTGATTGAGAACCACGAGGCCTCAAACAGGCTCGGCTCTTCCCTACGAGTTTCTTCACAAATTAGGCTGAACTTTACTGCACTCTTAAATGAGATGGCGATATGGATTTTTTCATGTTTACCCAGTTATTTATTTATAAACAGTGGCCAGGAACAAAAAATATGTAAAATTTGTTTTAAAAGAGTTATAATGAAAGGAATTTTAAAGAAACTTTGAATATTATTGTTCACCAAGTCTGTGACTTTTTCATTTTTTTCGAGATGTAAACGGGTTGTAATTTTAATTCTCCATTGAATGGTATACTCGGCATTCCATGATCAGCCTCCTTGTTTCCCTAAGCATAGAACGTAACGATTTATTAAGTAATGTGATGACCCGTTTTTTTGTATTGAAAGGTACACCACCCCAGATTACTAAAGTGCTTGATAGTTTAGATAAAGACAATGCGTAAAAAAGTGTTTTTAGTGAAGGAAAAGGCAATACATTTGATAAGGCAATACATTTGATAAGGCACGCAGAACTCCGTGGGCTTTATTATAATTAGTTATAGCCGACCTCTGGCCATTCCTCGGCCACCTGAAAGTGACCAGTTGCCGCAAGAAATTGGCTGGCTATAGGATATCATATTATAAAGAGTACAAGCTCAAGGGTAGCGACTGGCCGAGCTTCAGGCAAATCAAGAATTTCACACGATGGTCACGAAAGCTTCGCTCTCAGACTTTGCTGCATTCTGACTACAAGCCTTAATTTATTATTTACTTATTTAATATTTATGATTCATTCATTAATTACTGATAGTAATTAATAATAATATTATTAATAGCATATATCAACATATTTACATCATCAACATATTCAGGAGACAGGGCAGAGACCCAGCCCCAGTGCCAGTCCAACGGGTGCCAGTGCAGCCCCTGACACAACTCAAGTCTCAACCACTTCAACTTTGTCTAACTCTTCATTCAAGATAGCTGAGATTGGAGTCAGAGCATCCATGATCATGATGTCTTCACCATAAAATTAGGTAGGCATTTTCACTTATTCAACCATAGTTAATGTCATTATTAGTGTTAAATTCTGCAGATACATTTTCTTTATATTAGCTAATTTCATATTGTAACTTCTTCTCCTCCCATTCTTCTATCTTTAATGCTTTCTTGCAATGGATATGTTAGTTGTCAAATTTTCTAAGTTTGCTTATGATGACAAAATAATGAAACTGGAATTAATTCTGTTCAATTTTGCCATTTGGTGAATTTATACCATTCATATTATCAGTTGCACCTGTTTCTCCCTCCCACCTGAAGTAAAAGTCTCTACCAAAATATTTTATATTAGTTAGAATAGATAGGTAGCCTATAAGTCAAACCAAGAGCTTTTTAATGGTACTAAAATCTTTGAAATTGGCCCATAGAAAACATAGAAATGATGGTTTACATAAAAATGCAAGAAATCAGTTCAATTTTGGAATTTAATTGAATAAAGGAAAAAATTCATAGCTTTTCACTTTTATTTGTACACCAGTTATATTGATATGGTATATTTCAAGATTTTTTTTTCTAGTTGTATAATTTTCATCACAATTGAAGAAAAAATCTTTTGTGCACATTTTTGCAAGAAAGTTTTCTGTTGCTCTTCCCTGTAAATCAGAGGAAAATTTACAAATGATTAACTCAAACCATAATTCACCAGAGCTCTCTATCGCCCTGCTCAGGATGATGCAGGTTTTTAGGGAATTTTTCCAGTTTTTTAGCCTTGGTCTGTGCAGCCGCAGTTTGCGCAAAATAATACAAATATTTTCTCTTCATGCAGGTGTTTGCACAATCCCGGCCATCAATTCCATGCCATGCAAGAACAGTTTGTCAAGGAACAGACAAATACTCAAGGAACAATTATCTACCAGGAAGGAAGGAACAGACAATTATCCACCAATAATGTATGATTTTTATTCATATGGGAATTTGGTGAAAGTAAGAAATGTAGAACTTTATTTCAGGAGAAATTTTCTCTGAATTCTTATGGTAACATTATCTGTTTATGTTCCCTATCTATAATAGTGGCAGTTGACATTCCATATCCAATAAGCGGCAATTAGAAGTAACCCGGAGATGTCTAGCACCGTAAAATGGGGTAACGTAGACCGGCGGGGTAACTTAGACCACTTTTCGTTTTTTTAACAAAAACCCCCACAACTGGGTAACAAAGACCATCACTTTTTTTGAAATTACATAAAGACTATGAGAGGCAGGAGCCAGTAATTTATGGTGAGTGAAGCTAGAGTATAGACCTTTATTTAGCATGTTTCAATTCAAGTTTAATTTCGCTAGTAAAAAAATTGCATCATTTATAAAAAAAGTGGTCTAAGTTACCCCATTTTACGGCATAGAGATGGTAATGGTACCATTGGATAGGGCAGAATGTTTAGTTTTAAGATGAGACCATACTCACCGTCAGCATGAGACTAAATGAGTAACTAAGCTGCACCTCAAGGCTCAAGCAGACACTATTTAAAGTGCTGGGAACTGAATTACCTATCTAATTTGTTGAAGAACTCCCCCACCCCCACCCTTCCTCCTTTCATGATCTGTCCTGAATGCATAAATCAACGTACAGAGTCTAGAGATGGTAAAATGGTAATGGTACCTACTACCTACCATTGAATAGGGCAGAATATAAGCTTAAAGATGAGTATAAAACCTAAAAACGCCATATTTACAACTTGTAGGCTAGA